>NC_090790.1:10500000-10652500 GCF_040054535.1 Antennarius striatus
ATTGCACCAGGCAACAGTTGAACACATTTTTTTCAACGGTGTAATAACACTAACACACAACACTGTGTAAAGATGTAAGCAGGGTTTTGCCTGGCGTTCATGGCCTCACAAACACCTGTCTGACATCAATCCTCTGCAGTCGCCCTCTAACATCCTTTTTCCTGTGTGCACAGGAGCAGAAGGTAAGGCTGGGATGGCAGCCATTGCCGATCCATCTCACTCGACTGACTTGGAGAAGTTTGTGAAGGACATGGAGAAGGTGCTCCCTCCATATGCCAGACCCGTGTTCCTTCGCTTCCTCCCAGAAGTCAACAAGACAGGTGAAATGGTGTTTTTGCTACTAATGAATTTTCTAATTCTAAAACATAGCTCATTTGGAAACCTCAAAATGGCAAGCTAACATAACGTCTCTGACTCTTCCTCAGGAACGTTTAAGTTTCAGAAGATGGAACTGCGTCGGGACGGTTTTGACCCCAGCGCGGTGTCAGACAGACTGTACTTCATGGATTCCAGAAGAGGATGCTATACACGGCTGGACGAGGAGCTTTACCACTCTATACTGTTGGGGAAAGTCAAATTGTGATGACCAAGCTGAGCATTAGGCATACGCTTTGATGCACACACACTGATACAAACGGAAAAAAAAAAATCTGTGTGACCTGGATCGCTAAATGCAAGACCTGTCCCCATATTCAGAAATACACATAAAGTAATAGCCATACACACTCCATGCGCCCATACTCAAATGTCAACGGATTCATGCATTCACCCAAAACACACACTGTATCACCTAAAACCACTTTGATCTTTGAAACCCCCTAAAAATAGACCCATGCAAGCCACACACACGCACACACGCATACACGTACGCATGCAAAGACGCAGCACTACTCATCCCTCCCTCCTTGAATTTCCCTGGCAACTCCTCTCGCTACCTCAGAACACACAGAGAGCCACAAACGTACCTTACAGGTCTCTTTGGTAACTTACAACCCCTCCTCATACCAACACAACCCCTAACCCATGCAAGTCTCTCAAACATCCATCCTGGTCCGTCAAACCAGACGGGTTGATGGGGGTTACAACTTCAAGGGATGCAATGAAAAAAAAGAAGGTTACCTGGCATCCAGAAGGCAAAAATGTGATAAATTCAGACTCAAAGGAGGCTCAGGAGGAACATGGATTCATTACATGTTGGATAAAAGGGACGCGCAAAGACCTAAACTGTCTATCGGTTCATCAGTTTGTCAGCGAAGATGTTTTTGTGAAAGACTGGCCTTCCTACCATCGACTTCACCTGCACAAAAATCCGGCAGCGATAAAACCAGTGTGACAACTTCAGGTGTGTTCCTGTCCTCATTTCCATCCCTTAGCCTACAGACCTGGAGATGAAAGTGAGGAGAGGTGTTTGATTTTTCTTTTGTTTTTCTTGTCAAAGGGAACAATATAAGAATGTGAAAGATTCTGGAAAGCCTTTGACTCGTAACATGTCGTTACGGTTGTTAAAATTAGACCAGTGGTTGAAGCTCAAGGATTCACTAAAGTGCAATAGGGCTCCTGCATTTGCAGTGCAATTATCAGCCACACCATACAGGGAGTTAATATAAAACAAAGCTTTGTTTATTTATTCGAGTCTGCATCACACAAAGATATTTTGAAGTTGTAGTGTTTGCGCACATATTTGAGAAAATGTAGTTTTAATTTATTTATATTTTGAAAGCTTTACCTTTTTATTATAGTGCAAATGCATCTGGTTGGTCTTACCGTGCTTCAGTATATCTCGGAGTCTCAGAAATAATGAGTGCATTTTATATCAGCTGCTGGAACACAGAGTCACGTGGTCTGACCGCTTCAACCCTGGCCTAATAAATAATAGGGCTATTTCCACAAACAGGACTTGTTCACATGCAGTGTGTTTGTGTGATTGTATTATGCAGGTTTTTGTGTGTTTTGTATATTATAAAACATATGAAGGCGCGCTGACCGAAGAGAGAAGCACCAAATCTGAGGACATGTTTTCAACAATACTTGGGTCCTAAGGAGAGAAGATGTAGCCGAAAGATCCAAAGATTAAAAGTCGGACGTGTTGACGTTGCTGTGGAAGGAATATGCTGAAATTGATCTGTAGAAGAAGAGAATACACACCCGTGTTTCGACTGTTGTTTGCATTTGCTGTCATCAGAGGCTGTAACGGCATGAAGGAGCATTGATCACTAGCAGAGCACTGTGCCTTACTGTAAGTTCACCTTGCAAGATTCACTAGCCTGGCTCACAAGCAGTATCATTCCCATCACGTCGGGCTCTAGCCTTCGTACAGCTTCTTTCTGCCATCGTCTCTCATTTGACTGTTGCTGTCTTAGTATCCTTCATAAGCCGGCCCAAATCTTTGTAGCCTGACTTGTATTTTCAACATCCTCTGGTTAGAATCCACAGCAGTCCAGAAACCCACACCTTTATCTGTTTGGGTGCAGAAGGAGTTTGTGTTGATGTGTAACCAGGACATCTTCCATTTCTCAGTCGCTTCTCATCTTCTCTTTGTCCCAGCTGTAAGCCTAATTTGTCCTGAAATACATGACGGTTTGCCATGTATTTCTTGGTTTGTCTTATAGCTGTTGTTGTCCCATGTTTTAATTTAGTCAGCACCTTCACACCAAGCCTTTGTCATCTTTCTGCCATCTTTCATTCCATTCCATTCTGTTTGATTCCTGTTTCTTCTCTCTCTGCCTGTCTGTGTCCCTCCGTCCCACTGAGCTCCATCCATTTGGTTCTCACCATCTCTATCAGCACAGAGCTTTTTTATTCCTCTGCCATGTCTGAATTATCTTGCTGTTGCTATCTTGCGCTGCCCTTCAGATGAATCCATCTCAGATTAGCGTCCCTCCAGCATTTCATAGAGAAACGATTTCTGCAGTTAAGTTCATCAGCTCTGGTAATGCCCGCTTAACCTTCATAACCTCTTTTCACATATCCTTCGCTGATTTTTGTTTGTGTAGTTTGTCATTACTCTTTGAATGCTTGTCATACCTGTGCTGCTGCTGCCTGAGACATCTACAGTACAGCCAGCTGACCGTCACCAACAGTGGTTAGATAACAAGTCCTGTGAAGACTATTGCTTGTTGGCCACTTTGTCTTGTGAAGACTGCTTCACAGTATGTTTAAGTGACTTTTCTTAGTTCATACTTTGCACTGACTGAGTTGACTTCGACAGTTGCAGTCGGCAAGGTCATTTCTAGTAGTTGGGAAGACCAACAAAGTTGTGACAGAAACTGAAGTTTCCTTCCTGCTTCCTCTGTGGTCTTAGTTCATAGAATTTGTCTCCCACTTGTATTTATTCTTTAATGATGAGTGTGAAATCTCATGAACATCTGGAAGAGCAAATGAGTGACCAATGATGTTGATGATGTGGAGAAGTCTGATTTATGTTTCGAAGGGAACACAGTTTGGCTGTCATGATGCTTGTGACCGAGAGGTTGGGTTTGAACAGCCTCACAGAAGATCACTCTGAATAAAGTTTCCATTTTTCTATTTTCACCTTTTTTAAAAATTTTAAATTACTATAAATTTTTTTTGAAGGAACTGTTAATTATACTTTGATTGTGGGTAAAAGTGTTGGCTTTTGTTTTATTTGTGTTAAATCATAGCTTTGTCATTTTTTATATAAAAATGGGATTAATGTTCAAGTGTGGGACAATCAATTTCAAAAAAAGCACTAAGATGAGTCTGTTTTGGATCACAACTGTCATATGTGTCAGGTTGGAGCCAGTTTGTAATTTACCAGCTAATAAATATTGTTTAGAAGGTAAACAAGCGCATAAACAGCTGAAGACGTGCAGTTACATATCTATGGGGGCACCTGCCCACAGGGGGCGCTGTTTCCTCCTAACTAATTAATTTTACCATCTTTTTGCCATGCAGTATTTAGATGAATGATCTAATAATGCATGTTTGATCTGCAGAATTGATCTATGCTATAAATAGAGAATAGAGTGCTTTTTTCCATGTCTGAACCAAAATTTCAAGTCAAATTTTTAGTTGCTCTGTTGAAATAAGAACATTGAAACTGTTCTTACAGTGAAATATAAAATAAGTTGAACCGAGTTCAAAAATCTAGTATTTTCTGAGGAAGCCTCATAAACATCAGTCCGTTGCTAGACTTCAGCTAAGATCAGTGTCTCTGGTCTTCCTGTTCCTCATGCCTCTGATCAACACGTCTCATTTTTTTGCACTTTTTGTTTTGCTGTTGTTGTTGTCGTTGTTGAGTCACTGTTGTGTTCCTCAGGAACATCGGGCAGTGCAACAAAAAGGAAAGATGTTCATTCTTATCTGCCTATGTGTGTGAATGATTTTTATTAAATTATTTTGTTTCTCGGTGCTCAAGTGGTCTCGGCTTGTGCAGAGTATGTAGGGGAGGTCTGTGAGGTGTGCAGTGTGTGTGAGACACACACACACACACACACACACTGATGTCCTCTTGTTCATTACAGCTAGCTGTATGCCGTGTGCATAAAATGAAATAAAAACAGTGCTACAAAAGGAAAATCATTATTAATAAAAAATATTTAAATTGTTCAAATGGTGTCTGATTGTGTTCCCACTTTTTTTCTAGCTCTTTGTACAGTGCCTTATTGCAGTGTTCAGATGATGCAGATAGATTTTATTGGTTAAATTTAAACTATTAGGTAGCCTTTTAAGAGCTGAGTCATGAATCAAGAAAAAGGCAGTGAGGTCCAGAAAATTTTCAGCATTGATTCTGATGACTTGGATGAGAGAGCAGCAGATTTGGGGCTTGAACCATTCAGTTCTACATAAACGTATTAGCATTTTAAAAATAATTTCAATCAATTTATTACAACAAAATTATTTTTAATGTAAATTCAGTAAGACATGGCTACATTTCAGAAAGTCTAACTTAATTTTTATTTGGTACAGCTCATCAAATTTATAGAAAACAGTATATGCACCTTTTTTTATGAAGTGTGCTTATGATCTGGTTATCCATACACCAAAAGAATAGTTCTGTAGGTTTAGGATGACATTTGGCTTAAAATTCACACATATATTGTCCCAAACAGTTGAGAACTGGTGTTGTTGTTGTTGTTTTTTGTGCAAACATGAGTGGACATCGATTTCAACCAACGAATTAACAAGTCTGTTGGTTGAAATAGATGTCTCATGCTTGACAGCCATACAGGTTACACCGCACCACCAGCCTTTCAACCACATGAAAGACTCAGCTCACATATATTATATTTGGACACTAAAGTTCACTGCAGCGTTGATGTAATGCACACGAGATGACCCCAAGATTCATTACTCACTATAATTCTGATGACCTTCCTTCTGATGAAGGCTGGATCAGATACCTCTACGGGACTCAACGGTGAGACGTTGCAAACACAGGACTTTCATCATAAATGTCCTGTTCCGTCTGTTCATGCACTCCACTTTCCTTTGGCCAGAGCTCACTACCTTATTTTCACAATGCCAAGCTATTAAACCAACCTCACTGGTACTAGAGTCTCTCTTTCCATAATAACTGGACAGACATCACATGCAAGCAGTCAAAACACAGGGAATGTTATTTTTTGTTCTGCATGTGAATAATTAATTTTGTACACTCCTGCCAAAATATTTAGCACAGGTTTTCAGAGAAACCCTAAACGAAACTGGAACAGAATGCAGATTAACATAATGTTTTTAATCTGTATATTGTATATGTATTTGCAGACATTTAAAGCAAATATAACCATTGCGATGTCGTCCAAACAGAGAATCATGTAAAATACAAGTCCACTAAGGGTTTTGTTATAACATGTAGCAAATGCACAGGTCATCTCGGGTCATTCCACTACGCTTGCTCTTGCCAGGCAGCACAAGATAAGAGCCGCCTCATCCAACCCTGAATAAACTCAACCAGCACCACAGGAACCAGCACTACCTGACAGACATTTCATTTATTGCAGCAGCAGAAACACAAAGTGAACTTTAACAGTAACAATAGCTCAGTTGCTCTAAGAAGAACAAATACGACTGCCATCCAAAACATTGAACAACCTTTCCTGATATTCTCATTGGTGACAACAGTTTACTTGATTTCAAAGAGATTCTGTATCTCAGTGAAGCAAGTCTTGGTTAAATAAATGTAAATAAAATTGATGGTTGATATTTCAGTAGCAAGTCTTCTATTTTGGGATGTTGTATTCATGCTCACTCCGCTGCACTTTTAAGAACTTGGCACTAAATGAACCTTTGAGAAATTGATATTTATTTAGTTTTGCTTTTTGGCCCCTCAAACTTTCCTTAATACTGTAATTATATATATATATAATAAAGATTTAATCTCAATTGTATGTTGACGCTAGACTGTCCTTGAGATCTAGTTAGGTTTATGAACAAACAGTAGTTGGGTGGGGTTAGCAGAAGATGCTTTGACTAAAGAGAGGTTAAAGTGAGTGTCTTCTCAACATGACTGGATAACGTCTCGTTCAAGGTCTCCACTTTAGATGCCATAAAGATGGCTATAAAATGTTCCAGTGGCAGAAAAACTACCCTGTTCATTGGTTGAAGTGGTCTCAGGCCTGTAAACATTTCATCTAAATGTGGTGTATGTATATATTGTAGAAACGCTAATGTGACACAGAATACATCACATGTGAATATCTGTGGTTGGAAGTGTAGCAGAGTCAACATGTTTTTCACGACTGGGCTGTACTCTTCCTAGCTGTGGTGAAAAATACTTGATGTTTTAAAAATGTAAACGATTTGCACACCACTATTTTCATTTCCTGATGCTATTTACAATAGTTATAGTTCTAGAAATTATTTCCACCTTGAATGAGTACAATACAAAAGTACCAATTATGCTTTAGTGTGTTGGTTGTGGTTTATTAAAGGACTATTTTTATATCTAAATATTTATCATGCATTTATTTGAAATATTGATATTGTGTATTTGTGACATTACTACCTGTTATTCAGTGAACTGCACTTGTTCGTCTCATCGGAGCTCAACTTTCTGACTTATTGACTGACTATAAGCTTCTTCTTCTTTGGTATGTCGCAAAGACCCCCAGCTGATGAAGAGAGACCACCAGCGGGATAAATTCCTGCATTTACTTGAAGTGAGGCTCAGGTCGGGGCTGTTTTGGAACCACACATCTTCAACACTTGTTCAGTGTTCCCTGATCCCCAGAGATGATTGGCTGACAACTGGGTGGGTGGATAAGAGAAAAACAAACATTGCCACAGGCTTTGCCACTCTGCACCTGCATCGGTTGACTGCCTACACTTTGCTTTAGCCTCGGGTCAGATATCCTCTCTCACCCTACCAGCTCATCCATCCATCCATCCATCCATCTATCCATCCATCCATCCATCCATCCATCCATCCATCTATCCATCCATTCATCCATCCATCCATCCGTCTATCCATCCATCCATCCATCCACCTGGTTGCTCCACTTTCTCCACACAGCCATGAGGATCGCTGTCGTTACCGTTGTTATGGTAATGTGTGCAACGGTGGCTCATGCAGATGTGAGGCCGCAGAGAGATTTCAACCTGCAGAAGGTAAGGTGGAAACACGTTTCGTTTTCTATCATTTGTTTTTCTCTTGTTTGCTGTCGATCAAGCTACAACCTGCTTTGTGAGTGCATGTGTGTGTGTGTGTGTGTGTGTGATTTTCCATTTTTGGACATGAGAGGTTAAGAGAGGTAATCGGTGACCAACGTTAGGTAGAGCATCAATAGTTCCTTTTTAAAGCAAGACCAGTTTAATAGGTAACTAGTAGAAGCATTTTAATGTATTCATCTTTATTTATCAAAAGGTCACACAGACTTATTAATGGAATGAATCAATGAAAAATTAAGTAAAACTTGAAATAATCCTGACTTCATCTTTTTTTTTTCCCATCAATTTTCAACAAGCAAGACATGAAGCAATGTTTAGAACATGTTGCTGCAGGTAAAATGGATCTGTATGAACAAGGAGGCAGGTGTTATTTGTCAGTGTTTCATCAGGATTCAACATTTACATTTCCTTCATCCGGTCGGCGTTAAAGGAATCTCTGTACAGATATGAAGAAATGCTGTGGTCGGCAGAATTTGCACTGTAGTACAAATAAAGCTCAGTTGGTCCCCTGCTGGGGCCCTTTAGGCTAAAAATGTAGACTTTTAAACACTTGCATCCAAAACAAGCAGCCACAACATGGTATGGTTCAGAAAGAAAAATAATATTTGCTTTTCCAATGTCTATACTTTGTGACTTAAATAGCTATTCACTAAGGCACCAAAATAAAAAAAACCCAAAAAACAAAAAACCCAACAAAAAACGAAAAATTAAAGTGTCTTCAGCTACTTTAGAAAATAAGTTAACCTCTAGGGACAATTTTTTGTCTGAGATTTGTCGACAGAGAGAAAAACACCTGTCTAATAGTTAAAAATAAACAAACTGCTGACATTTTATTGAAGCTTCAGAAAATTTTACTTTCAGAACATGTAAAAACGAACAAAAACCAACAAAAAACTAAAGGTAGTTGTCAAATGGTAGATGAATTAATCACCACAATCTTCGTTAATATGACAAATTAATTGTGTTTGTGTGTGTGTGTGTGTGTGTGTGTGTGTGTGTGTGTGTGTGTGTGTGTGTGTGTGTGTGTGTGTGTGTGTGTGTGTGTGTGTGGGTGTGGGTGTGTGTGTGTTTATGCGTGTTTATATGTGTTTAGTTTGCAGGAAAATGGTACAGAGTGGGTCTGGCCTATGATTCTCCGAAGTTTGTCCCGTACAGAGACAAACTGAAGGCCTCTGTGGGCATCATCACCGTACTGCCAAACGGCAATGCTAACCTCACCATGTGGGACGCCACGTGAGTACGTGTTTGACTGTCAGGGGTAAGAAGTGAGGTTTAGAAAAGATGAAGTGTGCTTGTGGTGTGTGCTTCAGACCAGCAGGCTGTCGGATTAAGGTGTACCAGTATGAGAAGACCAATGTGGCTGGACAGTTTACCTACTTCAGTACACGTGAGTGGTAAAACACTGATATTATAATGCCATGGAGTTACATATTATTCAGTGTTATTTTACATTCAACAGTATTGTACTGAAGTGTTGCCTTTTTCTATTTAAGAACTAAAATGGTTACTTGTTGAATTTTTCCTCACTTTAATAGTGGGTTGTGTCTTTAATAAGGAATTCTGATTTTTGATTATAATTTTGATATTTATTAGACAATGTAAATATTTGATTAGAATTCACAGCAGTCATACACAACGTGTAAATTCTCCACCTGCAACAGAAGAAGTCCAGACAGGCAATATGATCAAGATTTTCACCGTTCTTTGTTCACTTGAGTTTGGACGATTAGTTCTTATGTAATGCAGTGGAACAATGAGACAGTACAACAAGCTTGTCACCGTCTGTATTTATGCTTATAAATCAGCCTGGCAGAGTCTGACATCCACAATGTTTAATGACATGAACACTGTGTTAAATATTCAAGAAACACACCATTATCACAGGTGTTTAAGCATCTCTGATAAACCCAATACTTTCACATCATAAGTTTATATTTAAATACAATGTTAATGTTTGGATTAATTTAATGTTATTTTCCATCAGGTCACAACATGGTGAAGGACATCACAGTGGTGAGCACAAATTACACTGACTATGCTTTGGTCATCAAACACAAGGTTTTTCACAGGGAATACACACAGGTGGCACTTTACGGTGAGGCACAAACACATTTGTATATACATTTACATTACATTTAAAAGTGTGCCCTGAAGTTAGACATTATGTGTCTCTCTGTTTTTTTCTCAGGTCGCTCTCACACTGTGAGAAATAGTGTAATTCAGAGGTTTAGAGCCTTCGCCTTGTCAAAGGGTTTCTCCAGTGATTCTATTCTAACTCCACCTCCTGCAGGTAAAATAGGGCAAACACACACACTTCTACAGGCACGCACACCACACACACACACACGCACATGCACACGCATGCACACACACACACACACACACACACACACACACACACACACACACACACACACACACACACGCACACACACGCACGCACACAAACAGAAGTGTATGACTGAAGTTTTCATAGTTTTTGTGTATTCTGGCCAACAGAAAATTGCCCACCATCAGCATCTGGACATTAGTGAGTGTTTGTTGTCTTTAAAATATGTACGTTTGGAAGTGTGAGGGAGTTCAGTACTACACAATTTTGGTTAAAACATTTTGTGACTTCCCACAGGTCGCCTAATGTTCCCAAGACGAGGGTGGCAGCATATTCAAATGAGCTTTTCTTTTCTGTGCAGCAATTTTTCTAAGCATGAAATACTACATAAGTTTGTCTCTCTTCCTAGAAATCATCGTTTCAGATTCACGATGATAATTAACAAATAGTTGCTAAAAAATACTCATCATTCTATTTTCTGTACAACACTTCTACTTTGCTCCCATACTGACCCCCAGGGACAACAAACAGTAATTTTAAAGTGTTTTATTTAGTGTGGTTGATGTTTTTTATTAGTCGTAAAACTGTTTTATATAAAACTGTTGAATAATATCTGAGCTTTGAATAGTCCCCTGAGCCTATTGTATAGAATCACCTGGGATGTTTGACTGTTTTGACATACGTGAATAAAAAACAATGTTAACCTCCAGACTCTCTCAAATAAATTTTGGGATGTGTGATCAGGAATGGTTCACACTGCAAGTGCAATTCCTCATATGGCCACCAGGGGGCAGATGTTCTCCACAGAGTCCAGACCCGAGCTTTCTTTCACGTCTCCTGATGAAGAGCTGCCTGCTTCTAAAGCCAACAATATACACTAATATCAAATGATCTATAATGCAACTATTATGAACTGGACACAGTGAGAAGTTCTACTAAAGGCACCGAGTGTAAAATTAGGCAACATGAAATTTTGCACCCTTTACAACACTTTGACAAATACATATTATTCCAGCAACTCATCTGTGATATTGATTGTTTGTTTAAGCTTCAAATTCTGAAGTCCACTGCTGATTGATGAATGCTATAGGGGTCAACAAACACACAGGATCACAGAAAATCTGTGATGCACTCACACGGGGCAGGACAGACAAACACACATACAGATAGTCAGAATTTTGCCACATGAGATTTTGTGGTGTAGCTGGAAGGAAATCAAATCTCTAGTTGGCCTCTGGGTGTCTGATGATATGCAGTCAGCAGGTATGGTGTCTATACTGGTTGTGGGGTTGGCCTGTTTCCTCCAAGTGGTCATTGTAGTCCCGGCACCTCTTATCCTCCCACAGGAAAACTTTGATCTAAGCAGGGTGAGTGTTTTTTTTCTATATTACTTTGTTATTATAATTTAATATTAGTTTGTTAGTATAACATTACGTTATGAGCAGCTGTGTGTTACTCCTTATGTGTGTAATTCCTATATTTGCCTCAAAACAAATATTCTATTTCCTTTGCAGTTCATGGGGACGTGGTATGAGACGGTGGTGGTTTCCACGTGTCCTTTTTACATGCAGCGCAAGAGAGTCAACCCCATCATCCTGGCACTGGAGCTGAAGCATGTTGCCTCTGAGAGAAATTTCACACTGATGTCTTCCACTTACAGGTCAGAATTACATTTATTCACATGTGGTGTAAAGTGTTCCTTGTAACACGTATCGTGTTTGCACACATGTTATGTTTTTGTTCATGCAGGAATGGAACATGTAAGCAGACATCTACCACTTATGATTTGACCGACTCTCCAGGACAATTCTTCCATCACGTTGCAAGTACGTTTTCTGCAGTTCTGTCCTGATGTCATGGTAACAAGTTTTTTTTTGTGATGTTGAATTAAAGCACAAATCTTTGTCTAAAAATAACATGAATTGACAAATCTGTCAAGCAATATGTCGTGAAAATGTTTCAGGATTTGGAGCAGATGTTGATTCCTTTGTGGTTCATACCAACTATGATGAGTATGCAATGATGGTCCTGATTAGCATAGAAAGACCACTGGAAATCAAAACCACCACAGTCAAGCTTTATAGTGAGTGATGTTTTTATACAGCCTAACAATACTGAATTAAATTTTGCTTGTCATTGTTTGTCATTCTGTTTGTCATTTTCATACCGCTCTCACATCAATTCATCTGTCGTCTGAAATCTAAATAATCGATCTTGGCGCACACACATGTGTCACATCAAGACTGGAATCATATCTCTTCAACCTAGTGATGTGAACACAGCTATAGTGTAACTTTATCTTCCTCAGGTCGAACTATGAATGTGACAACTGCTGTGCTGGACGACTTCAAAACACTGGTCAGACAACATGGAATAAACGACGGTGTGATCATAATCAATAAGATGACGGGTACAGACACATACATGCAGGAACTGCACAGGTTTGGCATTACAAATATGATAAAAGCGTTCCAACGTAGGTACACCGCCTTCTGTCTCATTCTCTTCTCAGGTGAATGTGTTCCAGGCAAGCAGGTGACAAAGTCTCAGGTCAGGGATTCACACCAGAATATTCTTAGATTAAAATTACATGTTAAAACTATGGCATCTGTTTGCATGAGGAATTAATCACCTGCTCCAGAAAACTTGTGTTTCTGTCATTCAGATTCTGGCCGTGCCCGCTGTAATATCCATACGAGAGGATGACACTGGTAAAATTTAGTCTTCAATCAGGTCAGACCAAATCAGCATATGAAGGTCACATCAAATACACTTATCAATTTTTTGCTTGAAAATTAACCTACTTCTGAAACACCATTTGCCCCAAAAACACATATTTGGCAGTAGAACTGTCAGCTATCAAGGGCATTTCAAGCTTCCATATGTTAAATGTTAGTGGTATTAATCAATCAGAATAATTAAAAATGTGGCAAGAGACATCAGGAGACAAATATCTAATTGGTGTCATTTTATGAACTTCAAGAACCATTGCAATGTTCTTCTCAGCCATGTGGGTTATGGTAGATCTCTGTGTTGAAAAAAGTCAACTAGACTTGCAAGAAAAGCTTGAAGATGTGTTACCTCTCATCCAAGAGGCTAGTTTCAGATAATGTTAACAAAGTGGGGGTGGAGGTTGAGTCATAAAGAGAGCTGTTGAAACCCAGTCTTGCAGGTTTCACCTATGGGTTGTAGACTTCCAGGAAGTCAGAGTCACCTTAAAGTTATTTGAATGATTGTTGTTTTGTTTGAGCTTCCTGGGGAGGGAACCCAAAACTACATTATATGTGGAGGACAGCTGATGGGGGAGACTTCCTCCTCTGTTGAGGAATGGCCACTAGAGTTTTACACTAATGGCTTTTAACCTTCCAAACCCTCTGTTTTCCTTGGCCAAGATGTATATCTTTTTATCGTCAAACGAATGGCCCTTGTCTTTCCTGTTGGGTTTCTCTGTCTGTAAAAACACTTCCAAATATCTGTTAATGTGATTATACGCTTTACAAATAAAAGCTGATTGAATTGTTGATTGATTTTTATTTTTTTTGTCTCCATGTACAGTACATGTCTAGGCAGTCCTCACTGGATTGACCTGCATACATTACACCAATCAGCTTTTGTCTGGGTGTCTTATTTTAGGGTGAACAAACATCTGTCAGGATGTTGGTGAATGTTAAGTCGACTTTGATGTTGTGTTTATTAGAGATCCATTTCAATTTCTGATGTCCCCACCACATTGGGCTTGATGGCATCTTTTCACTTGCCTTTATTTTGGGTCTTCTGGTGGTTTTAACCAATGGCCTGTTGGGACATCCATATGTTAATTATTTGGTATGTTTCTTCTTATTTTGGACCAGACGGTGTCAGGTCTTGATAACTTCTAGCTTGCGTTGTAGATGGTGGTGAGAGTGTGGGTGGGTTTCCTGAACACTTCTACACTGAGGGTTCCATTCCTGCCAATCTGCAGTGCACAGTCAAAAAAAAAAGGCCAAGTTGTTTTTCCTGACATCTCTGTGAATCCTTCCACTTCCTGGATTTTGATTTTAACCGAGGTGTAATTTATGTACCTGAAGGTTTGCATTCTGCAGTGGTTGGCTATTACTAGTCATGAGGCACAGTGTGATGCTATATACACTGTTTTCAAACGGTTGTTACTGCTTTTGTGATGGAGATGCAGGTCAAGACTGATTTGACATCATAGGAAACCAGTTTTAGATCTACTACCTTAGTGACAAAGTCACTTGGTGTTACCAATCACAGATCTTTGGACGTTGTTGTATGTTACAGCGTTGATACTGTTGATGATTGACCTGACTGGTGCTCTTTCCATTCAGTTGGCTTCAACACACAGATATATGCAACTGTGAGCGTACAAGCACTCACGCCCACATTAACACAGGTCTTCCATTGCAGGATGAGAGCTAAATGAAGTGGAGCGTCATCACACACAGTCACCACGCTGACATGATATTACACTGAGAATAAATCGTTATCATAAGTTGGTAAAACACTGTTTTGCATGTTTTTACTTCCTATAGATACATTATATTGTATACTGTTTGAATACAACATGGCAGTGCTATATATCAGTCTTCTATTTTGGAATCCTAATGCTTTGAACATCAAACTCTATTTTAAGTTATGTAAAGTTGCAAAAGAAAACCATGAATTATTTTATATGACCTACGTGTTACCAGAAACTTTTAGTTCCTGCTGGAATGTGTTTGACTGAATTGCTTTACATAATATCTGCTAAGTGACAAATGAGGGCCCAAATGCACTTCTGTGTTATAATAAATAGAAGATGAATTAGCTTTAGTTATTATTTAGTTGTGTTAGTTGAACCTAGATTTCAAATTACAAATATATATTTTCAACATTCTTTAATTGATTGATCTGTTTTGATCTGTTTATTATAAAATAAACAGATGATGTATAAGAAGAAAATGTCAATGCATATTTTTACTAGTTTTTTATGATGTTGATTTCAAATTCCAAAAAAAAAAACTGCACATGTATGTATTTTAAATATTCACAAAGCACAAGATGAAACATGAAGTTGTTACTCATTAGACTGTCAGATCATGACACGTATTGATTTACTGATATCCAATATTTAAATATCTGTTTCCAGACAATTCAGAGCACAAAGTGAGAGTCAGGCAAGTAGAACTTTGCTCTTTTACTTGTTTGTTTTTGCTTTTCTGTGGGAGTTAGTACATATAAAGTGTATACACGACACAGGTCGATGTCCTGTCCTCCTTGAAAGGGTTGATAAAGGGTTTTAGTTGGGTAAGGAGTGGACTTGTACCTGGGATTCAGTGTTGCAGACTTCAGGGACAAGCAGACAGACAGGCGAACAGGATGCAGAAGACGGTGATTCTCTTATCCCTGCTGGTCCTGGGATGGACCTGGACTATCCAGGGGCTTCCTTCATTCCCTAAATCCCAATTCCTGACGCAGGTTGGTACTTCCTACTATCTACCTACTACTACCCCCTACATAATGTTTCGCAGACTTAACATAGAGGCTCTGAAACCTTTAATATGTTAATGGCTGAAAAGGAATTACATTTGAACAGAAAATACAACCTCGTATGACTTTCATGAATTAAAGTCACAGAATTCTGGACAAAGGTTGTTCAGGTTTTTGATTCCCATATCAGCCACTATGGTCTCATTGACCATAGTGGCTTAGAAGGAGTTTTACAAATATATCAGTTTTACAAATTGACAATGTCGGAATTAATTAGATGAACAAAACTATGAAGAGCTTTTACTTCTTGGCGTGTCCTGGAAATTTCCCACGAGTCATTTTAATTCACGAGCATTCGTTCTAGTGGTGTTTGAAATTAATGTATCATAAAATCATATTTGTATTTCTTTTCGGGATGATGCTGTTGTAGCTATTTGTGGTTATGCATTACTGTTTTAATATCTGAAATTTGACAATGGTGACAACCACTTTAGGACCATTCATGTACCTTAATTACTTGTTTGTGTGTGTTAAACTTTTATTCGATAAAAGAAAAAAATACTGATGAAGATAAAATTCTCAACATATACTGATGTAATATTACACATATTACATACTATACATATTATATACTGATGTAATGTCTGTATTATCATAGCCAACAGGAAGATGGAGTTTAGCACCAAAGCCAATAGAAAATGTTTTATTATCAGCCACTTGAAGTGACCTTTGCCTCCACATCTCATATTGTATATCATGAATAAACTAGATGCATTAAATCTTTGTTCAGGAAGATGAGGGTCCACTCAGGACCCATTGTGTTGTGAATGTGTTCCTGGACAGCAGGTGGAAGACCCAATAGTTATGCTAAGCCTCAGGTCCTGTTAATACAGGGAATTAATAGAACCTAAATCCAATAATCCAGTGGGCGACATATTTGTTGTATTTCTGTCCTTTTGAGGTAATTTAAATCACCTCTGCTTTATTTTACAAGAATTACTAATGAATCATTTTTAGCAGTGTTGTCATTATCAGCACAGGCAATATTTCTTACTGAGGAATGTCTGTAACATTTACTATGAAAAGTGCACTCAGTAGAATTCCTACCTCTGCCAGGTCCGATAGTCTCCTTCAGATAAATCAAATTCCAATCATTTAAATTCCAATTAGGCACTGGCAGCATCAAAATCGTTGGCTTCAGGGTGATTTTAAATGAAGGGTCGTCCGATGTTACAAAAACCGAAAATTCCAGATTCACCCTAGAATTCAATGGCCTCCTCCCTCCTTAGTTACTCGATCGATTTTCGCCACAATTGTTAAGTGTTTGAATGTCGACTAGGCCTGACTAGGCCTCGGTGGTGACAGACACTCTACTTAATGTGCTTGCAGTCGAATCAAAGAACATAGCAAATGCGGAGGAAGAACTCTGAACTTGAGTTTTTTTGTGTTGCAGCGGATAAGGAGAGACGTGGTGGACTCTGCACCTGATACAGACCTTGAGGGTTCTGGTGATGACTCACCCTTCTTCAATGGAACCAGTAAGTGATGAGCTCACTCAATTGAATAATATGGTTGCTAGGGCTCATTGGTGAAACTGCATTTGGAGATCCAGGCTCCGACGCTGCAGCTAATGGCTGTTTCTTGTGTTATCTTGCTGCCTCCCTCTTCCACACAGAGGCATGTAAAGCAGCACCAGACGCAGGACCATGTTTCGGGATATTACCGCGATACTTTTACAACTCCACCTCAATGAGCTGCGAAATCTTCAAGTATGGAGGTTGTTTGGGCAACCAGAACAATTTTGAAGATGAGAGAGAATGTCTGCAGAGATGCCGCACTGAAGGTGAAATGTGGACAGATGAAACTGTGGGACTGTGTGTGCTGATGAGAACTTAGCCCACCAAATTCATGCAGATGCAGTTTAAGAACCTGTGCAGTGACAGAGACATTAGCCTTCACCAACCCCCACACACATACTGTTGTGTTTAATGGGGCTAAGCATATATGGAAGATATATTATGGTGATTAATGTTGCTGCTCTCTCACTCAAACTTTACAACATCTGACTGACTGACTAAAAAAAAAACTCTATAAAGCTTCCTGGTGAAAAGATCTGAAGCTAAACATCTCCTACATGCCTGCCAAGCTTGAGTTTCTCATCTGTTGCCCGTTGTGATCCTGAGGCAAAATCCAGCAATCTCTTCTTTTTTCTGTCCGACCAGCTGTGTGCCGTCTGCCTATGGTACCCAAACGCTGCACTGGCCAGCCACCTGTCTGGGCCTTTGATGCTTCTGCGGGTCTGTGTGTGCCCTATAAAGCCAATGTTTGCCAAGCCAATGCTAACAAGTTCTACAGTAAGGCTGAGTGTGAGGAGTACTGTGGCGTGGTGAAAGATGGTGAGTTAATCAAGGAGACATAATAAGAGAAATGCAAAACTTTTAAATTCTGGTGTTCATTCAGAAGAAAAAAGTGACAAAAGTACTTGCCAAGTTGTATGTCTTCATGCAAAAAGCAACAATAGGTAACATCCCTAATCTGCACATCTAAAAGTATTTACTATATTTTTGGTGTTTTGCAGATGCTGAGCTCCTTAATGTCAACTGACTGAGATGAGAAAAGTCCACAGCTCACCTGACTTCATCACACAGAGATGGAACATGATCCAGTACCACACAGGACACACAATCAGGAAAGATGACTCAGACTAGGCACTGATGCAATACCTTAAGTATTATCACAATAGATCATCAATAAACTCAAGTGTTGCTGGTTTTGCTGCTGTTTGTTTTTCTTTGTGTTACTTATTACTACTCTCATTTATTGCTCACAGGATTCCCATGATGCAGTTGAATCCTGGCATACATATATATGCAGTTTATTATACAAAGTGGTGTTACAAGCTAGACTGCTTAACCGGCTAATTTTATTCACCGCCCCTGCAACAAAATACACAACTGTCTTCGACATAGATTTTTTTAAGATTCAAAACTAAAATTAAATGCTCCTTTTCATCAAATCCCAACTTGATTGAGTGTCGTCAAATATTGATGACACAGATTTCAAATTAAGTGCTTATTTGTTATTTTATTCATTCTTTTCTTCATTCTTTATTCATTATTCATTCTTGTAGAGGTCAATTTTCAGCTCACAGTGTTTTGTTTAGCTTAAGGAAAAGTATAAAAATGGGTGGGGGAGCTGGACCAAGTAAGAAAACAAAAACTTTCATACTTTCACAAACACTTTCATACGGACTAGGAGGAGGACTTTTTCTTTTTCATTATGACATTTTTGAGGTGCGTTTGCCTTATCTGCTAGTCTACCATCTCAATATTGAAGAAGGAAAAAGTGGAGCGGCATTTTTTTTTTGACTATTCACAGGAACTACAACGCCAACTTTCTGCCAAAAAGTGGGCTGAGAAAGAGAAAGGAGAAGGAACTAAAAAGCCAGTCTGAAGCTCTCCTGCCTTGTGGAATGTGTTGCCTGCACAAATGTTTGTATGTTTGACTGGAGTTTGTCAATGTAGAAATGACATAGGCACTTCATCTCTTACAGCCTTCCAATACCAACTCTCTCTCTCTTTCTCCTACACTTGTTGACTGATAAGAATGTTTTGTAATCAGGGAGCCATGTTGTTGTTGCTAAACTGCTGCTCTGAACTGCAGAACACCTATGATGCCTCTCAGATCGACTCAAAGGCACCAACAAATCTGGAGTGGTTGTGGATTGAACAGACAAAAGGTCACCGTTTAAGTCCACACACACACGCGCGCGCACACACACGCACACACACCCACACACACACATACACACACACACACACACACACACACACACTTTTCAACATATATGCATCCAGAATCGTAACCTCCAGTACGGTTCTGTGGTCAAGCACAAAGAAAAGACAGTGTCCATAGAGAAAAGAAAAGAATGACATACAAAGAGAAAGGAGGACAAAATGTGTATCCAGCAGAGCTGGCGTTGGAGTGTGGAGTGGAGGACATAAAAACATATCCATTCTGCGTTATGTCCACAGGATTCATTGCTTATTTATCAGTTGTTATCCAGAGGCCAGAAGGGTGCTGAATGAAAAATTCAGACAAGAGACATAGCCTTTTCTCTTTTTAGAAATTGCAAGATTACACATACTGGGCTGTATGGCTAATGGCTTCTGCATGTGCTGTGTGAGAGTTGAAGGAGAGACTTGTGAGGGATGCTATCTCTGTGTGTCTGTGAATTCTATAACATATTGCGAATGACTTCTTCATGTGTCATGTGTCAAAATGTAAAAATATACCAGCAGTGATGCTTTAAATGTCATCATATAGGACAGGTTTCTTTGTGTGGTTCTATTTTTTATTTTATTTCATAGAGCCATATTATTTTCTATATTACTTACGCTTGCCTACACTCATTTATCATCTCAGTCTTCATTGGGCTCAAGTTCACAATAGTTTTCAGTCTTAACTTTAATACACATATGAGTTATTCTCAGTAGAACCTAAAGGAGGCTGGGAGATGTGACTGCGATCTCTGGAAAGCAGGACACAACATGAGACTCAGTGAAAAGATGAGAGAGGGAGAAACCACACTGCAGCAGGATGAGGGGTGGATGATTCAATGCATGTCATAAAACATCGATACGCTTCCAGTGGTCGAGCTATACGAGCTCTGCTCATATTGGAGGAGATTACACCTCTAAATAATTCACAGAGCACGTGTAAGAGTGTACTCAAATGCATGCAGAACAAACACTGATGCAAACAAATACAAAAATGCAACTAATAAGAAATATTACAAAAATAAAAACAAAACATATAGAGCTTATCCTGTAGTGTAGATCTGGAAGCAGTGTGGAAATCCATACCCCGTATACCAGTCGTTCAATAGAATCATGGACTCACAGAGACAACAGACAAACAAGGGACGGAACTGATAGACAGAACCCTGTTTAGTACATTCTGTATATGAAATGTGTCTTTGACCTGTAAGTTGTCACTGATAAAGACAAATAGTAATTGTTCAAGATCCATTCAAGAGTGTCTTGTGGTTGTTTGCCTTTTGTTTGCCTGTTTGTTTTAACTTAATATCTGCTTGAACAAAAGACATAAATGTTTCCTATTGACAGGATTGATATCTAACTGACCAGCCACCACCTCTTCAGGTAAAATTAGAAAGAGCACCAACTCTTTGTAAACAATGCTCATATTCCACTCTTGATGTCTGTATTAAGCCATTTATTACCTTAATCATTTCATTTCCACAGCAATAAAACCGAAATGCTGTTCATTTTCATTCTAGTAAATTGCCCAGTGACCAGAATTTGTGAAATAAATCAAAATAATTTGATTGTATTGTTTATATTGTTGCCTAGTTCTCTGGAAGAGCCTTTGTGTGACAGCATGGAAACATTGATATATTGGACTTCTGTGTTATTGAAAGCTCCTGCTTTTATTTTTCTCTTTGCGTTTATTATTGCCATGGGTGTGAAGGACTACCATGATGTTTTTATTCATGTTTCATCGTGGCTCCTGTTGCCCTTCCACTTGTCCTGATCCTCTAATAAGTTGTTTAGGACAGGAGTATCTGTACATCCTCAATGTAGCAGCTACAATAAAGATATATAGCTGCTGAAGTCGCTTGGATGTGAGTGTGGTGGTCATTGATTTGTGCCAGGCGTTAATCTGTCAGTGGTCTCTAATGTCTCACGTGACTTCCGAGCGCCTGCTCTGCTCTCATGAAGCTGTAACCGACTTGTTACTGTACCAGTAGTAGTCAGAGCTGGGGCCAGAGCCAAGGTGACGGGGAGCATGTGATAGATTGGGTGGTTGTTAAAGTTATGAGGCAGACTCTTACTGAACAGACAGTGACAGCCTTTACTGGACCCGTCAACACCTCAGTTAAAACAGAAGTGATGCACCTCAACCAGACATCAGGTGTTTAGAGTGGACAATGCAGATGCCTTCCAGGAATCACTTCCAGGTCTCACTTTCATGTCAGACCTGAAACTGAGATCCCATGTGATAACACAAGTGGTCGTTGTATCATTAAACGCAAAAGAAACAGACAGTAAAAAGAATCCAGAAATATATTTTCAGCCCAATTGTCTTTCACATAAAAATAGTGCCACAGTAACTGCATGTCACAGGACTGGAAATTCATGTAGAAATAGGTGGGAGTTTGGATGTATTTCATTCAAAGGAAATCCATCATAACCTGATTGGATTTCATTTTTGAAGTCGTGCTGTATTTATGCCATCACAAAATGGCTATTCATGTGTGTGCCAAAGAGGCCTCCATTTGATTTCAGCTCCTCCACGCCTCCATCTGTCTGTGCATAATGTGGTATGTGCTATTTCTAATTCCTCCATTCCTCTGACTCATCCTTCTAATAACTACCTCCATTTCCTCTCTGAAATATCTCTCAGTTGTTTGTCCTATTGTATGGTTGCACGCAGGCTTTTCTGGCTGACTCGGTTTACTGTTAAAATAAAGGCTCTAAATTTACCTTTTAGATTTTCTGTGCTGGTGGCTTTTCATTGGGACTTTCTGTGTCTTACTCTGTTCAAATACATTTACTGTCAGTGATCTCACCTGATCGCATCATGGCTAAATGGATCTTTATGCAGACAGATTTTATCAGATGCAGCTTTGATAAGTTTGATGTTGGACAAGAAGGCAACAAGACGTCCCTGTGTATTAATGTCTTCAATGTTTATCCTTACTTACTTCCATCCATACATTCATCTGTACCGATCCATCTGTCAATCTTGTGTTCCGTTCTTCCCTCACTTGTGAACAAGACCCCAAGAATCTCAAACTCCTCCACTTGGGACAAAGACTCTCCACTGACCTGAAGAGGGCACACCACCCTTTTCTGGTGGAGAACCATGGCCTCGGATTTAGAGGTATTGATCCTCATCTAACTTGAGTCACACTGAGCTGCAAACCGTCCCAGTGCATGCTGAAGGTCCAGGTTTGATGAGGCCAACAGGACAACATCGTCTGCAAAAAGCAGAGATGAAATCCTTTGGTCCCCAAACCGGACTCCCTCCAGATCCTGGCTGCGCCTACAATTTCTTTCCATAAAGATTATGAGCAGAACCAGTGATAGAGGGCAGCCCTGCCGAAGTCCAACATGCACCTGGAACAGGTTTGACTGCTGTTCCAGGTACAAAAATAAGCTAACTAACGTACTTAAAGTTATTGTATCTGTATTTTTAAAAAAAAAATTATTTAACTTCTTACCTTTATTTAACCAAGTAAGTCTATTGAGAAATTATTCTGATTTACAATAACAACCTGGCCAAGAGGCAGCATTAAAAATTCAGCACAAAAACAACAAATACTTATTCATACAGAGCGTAAAATAAAACATCTACACTAGTAATATGTTACATGTAACACACTCAAGTAGGCAGTAACTGGAATAAACAAGCTAAGTTTAAATAAATTCTGGAATGGATACCAGTGGCTTACAGTGGAAAATTGGAAAAAGGGGCGAACAAAGGAAGTACGGACTTTAGGGATAACCAGATTAATTCAACTATTCAAATGCCAAGTATGGATAGAACTGTGAAACTGAAGAAGTGAGTAAAGATACAGAGGTGTTTTTGCCAGTCACCCTTCACTGTGGGAGTGAAGCAAGTGTCACTTGACTAGTGAGTACAGGTTACGGTGGTGAGAGTGAACTGGAGCTCCAGTGTCAAAAGGGAGAGCAGAGTGGGGGATAACATCAAGTTTGTGGAGAGGGGTTTTAGAGGCTGATCTGTAAATGATATCTGCATAATCTAAAATGGGGAGAAGTATCATTTTGACCAGTAGTGAGTGAGGATGTATTGCAATACAGAAAGCCTATTCATGATTTAACTTTAGCACTATGTTGATGTGTGTTTCGAATGTGTGTGAGTTGTCTAACCAGATGCCCAGGTATTTGTATGAACAAACAAAATCAATTGCTGTCACAGAGAGATGCGATGATTAAAGGGCAGTGGTTCTATGGAAGGGTTCTGTTGAAGATTGTAAAGCAATTTTTACAACAATATCTTTTGTCATTGAGCTGAAATAATTGACATATGCTGTTTTCAATCCATAATGGCCTTACTTAAAAAAAGAACAGACAGGTTGATGAGTAAATTTGTATCTCAAACCCTGTAGCTTATACTTTAAAACGAATCTGCAAGATTTCTTCTGATATCAAATCATATAGCACACCAAGCAGATATTTGATCTGCATTTAATTATATATAATAATCCAGGAAAATGTGCCATGATTTTGATTAAACAGTGTGTGACAGCAGGAAACAAACAAACATCATCCTGAGGGATCATACTGAGGGAATACAGATTCTCATTACAGTCATGGCCAATTCGTAAAACATTAGATCAACCGAAGCTAAATGTTGACAAAATTTTAAATTTGCAAATTATTTGACAGAATGGTTGTCATCTAAATGAAGTTACTATGACAATGTGCTTACTTCCCAAACTTGGAAGCAATAAAAAATATAGAAGACAATTTTCACACCATTTTATTAGCAACAATTTGTCTGTTAGTTATACATTAGAAACAATGACAGAAACGTTTCTGTTGCACTGAGTCCGAAAAAATAGATCATAAAATAAAACAAGTAATTCAAATACTGTAGGGTAAAAGCAACACTGCATTTGAATCAACACTTGTAGTAATATTAATATCAATATATTTAATAATAATAATAATCATAATAATAAATTCTCATAATTCTTTATGGCACTACATTTCTTGTGCAACTGTCACATTTTTGTTTTAAACATAAGATGAAAATAGCACTGAGAACTGTGTGTAATCCTATGTGTCATGATTCCATCGCGGGGAACAACATGTCACAAGAGGAAAAATAAACAAACACCACATTTTGGTTTCACCCTTTAGGAAAACAAATAGACTCGTTGAAAAGAAAGAGGGTGAACAGGAGAGAATAGGGTAAAAAGGGACGATCCGGCCAGCTTTACGCCCCTCATGTAGCCTTTAGCATTTCTTCTATAAAAAACATGATCATTGATCATTTCAGTCATGAATCGTGTGCCACGTTTGCAGAAACAATTCCATGAAGAAACTTTATCGGTACCTAAGAGCAAGAATAAAACATGCCTTACTCTATCAACAGAGAGCGGAGTGTATGTTATAAACAGTTACATATCTAAATGTGCCTTTGAAAGTGGATTAATATTTATCTCATGAATCAACAAAACAAATGCAGTGAAGAATCCACAAAATTAAATTCCAATTAAGAGCAAGAAATGACTATGACATGGTAAAGTTAATAGTTATGGTAAAAACTTTTTTTGCAGCACCTACACCTCAAGCCTGTGTGACGGCATCAGTCAGTAAAACAAACATTAGAAAATACCTGCAAACCCAACACATGGACCGGTCCATTTTAGCTGTAACATAAAATTAAAGTGGCATATGGGAGCCGATACACTGCCTTCACCCTTTATAGTAAATGTTTTAATTGTTATTGCAACCCACTGTTGGGTTTGTTATACATACAGTAGGGATGAAGGACTGTGTTTATTGTATATTATGAGTTACTGAGTTATACATACACTCGCACATACAGACACGCACACAAGCATGCAAGCACAGTCACACAAATGCACGAAAATGCAAGAATCCATCTTCTTTTGGCACCTGGTCCATCCTGCCTGCAAGAAGAGAGGTCTTTGTCTGCTGAAGTTTAGTATACTGTATATACACTTTGTGTTGTAGGCAAATGCTCAGAGAAACCAGCCTCCATCTAACAAAAGACCTCCGTGAAATGATGTGGAAAGGAAGAAGGGATTTTTGTATTATGTGAGCCCTTAAGTCTTCAAATAGTATGGCCTAAGTTAAGTTTATCCAAAATGTCAGTGGGTGGCAGTTGAAACCCAACATCCCCCATATAATCTCTGTAATCTGTAGATGGAGGAGCAGACAGATTTACCCATCATAGGAGGGACCTAACTTTACATAACCATTTTTTGTTTGTAGCAGCTATGGCAGAGAGAAAATGCCTGCCAATAATGTCATTGTGACATGGCAGGGATGTGTTTAGCTTTCAGGATAGAAGAATTCAGAGAAAGAAGGGCAACACATAGTTTATCAAAATAATTTTCATTCTTATTGTTAAAAAAGAACCATTCAAAATCAACAAAGCAAATGGAAGGAGTTCGTATTATTAATCATTTAATTTCTTTTGTTAGCTTCAACTCTCCACAGGCCCATGTGTGATGTCCTAGACCTGAGGAGTGCACTTTTGAAGATCCTGTCCTGAGAGCCATTAAAGTCCTCCGTTCTACATGATGCGACCAGTAGAACGAAACCAGATTACATCAGACCAAACTAAACTGGATTAAACTGGTCAAGATGACAAAAACATAGTCTGGTTCAAGCCCTGTCCAGTTTAGGTCATCACAGACTTGCGGTCCAATCTCACTCAGCTAAACATCAGTACTGATGCTGCAGCTGCGTGTGAACATCTCCCGCATGGTGACCGACCGGGCAAGGTTTGGTTTACGATAGTTAGAAATGTTCACAGGCACTGGCAAGTCCAGATCCTGCTGCTGGACGCTGCGGTAGCTAATCCGGTCACCTCCGTTCCTGTAGCCTTCTGGTTGATGGTGGATCTGTGGCTGAGGGGGCTGCAGGTAAAAAGGCAGCTCATAGTGTGTGCAGGACGGACAGAAGGTCTGCGACCGGGTCAGTTTCCTCGCCAGAGGGGGGGTGGAGAAAAGTGCAGGACCATTCGGGATGGAGGAAGCAGCAGCCGTCGCCGCAACAATGTTGTGATTGGAGTGCACCGGTGGGAGATGGGACGTCACGGCGAAGTCCGGCTCCTCCTCCTCCGACTCGGACTCCTCTTTCTTGCAACAATAATACTGGTGGCAGAAGATAGGGAGAAGATGAATGGAGGAGAAGAAGGTAGAATAGCAAAGCACTAAGGTACATCATTATGTAGAACGTAAGATAAATGGTGGAGAGGGAGGGAGTTAAAAAGAATCATAGAGCAAAAATGAGAAGCCTGCATGGTCGTGGTGTTAGCAATAACCAAGAAAAATTAATTCTTCGGTACATTATCTTCTATTTATTATCCACACAATAAAGTATAGGTCAGCCTTCTTGCCATAATAATTATGAGCATGCTTTCCAGTGTTTTCATTTGGGAATTTGTTTGGGCTATTTCTGGCCCACACAATATAGTTTTCAGATTAATTCCCTGCATCCTGCCAACTCATATAAAGCTCTGCTTAATGACCACTTTTTGCTGTGAAATATGAGACTGTTATATCATAATAGGTTCTAATTGGAAAGGACCACACAATTTAAACTTCTAATTCCTGCTCATCCATTACTATCTTTGGGACATGCGGCATCTCTGCTGCAGCTCCCAAAAAAAGATCCCCTTCTCATCTCACTTCTCATCTCACAAAACATACTCAGTAGTGGGACATCGACATCTTGTTCGGGCTGACTAAAGATGGCTTTTAAGCATAGCCTCATGTCGCCCCAAGGAATGAGGGGTATCTATTAGTGACGCATATTTCGACTGGATTTTACATATTTGGAGGAGACATCCCCTTTTGGGGGCTCATTGTGTGGGCTGCTGTGTCTGTGATGCACAAGGACACAGGAGGTTTGACTAAAGTTCAGAGTTTGCTCTGCAGGGTGTGAAAACATGTCCCATACTATAAGCATTAGACCTACTGAATCAACAGAAAGGTTATGGTTGTAACTTCTGTCCTAAGAAGGAGGAACAAAGTCAGTTGCTACGGTTACCTTTAAAAATATTTTGGCTAACACAGATATTCAACCACATTTATTTGAGTGGACTGCTTCAGAAAAGCACTAGCCACAGGCTGAAGATGCAGTTGCAATAGCTTTGCGGTTGTTGCTGGTGGGGACTGTCCTAAAGCTGCTGCAAGTTCCTTTGCTCAAACTGCCCACTCATACTGACAAATATGCAATGAATTTCGGCACGTGGGGTGTTTTTGTTGCAGATGCATCTGCAGATTTGCAGACGCAAACAATCAATCTTGTGCAACCTGACTTGCGTGGTAGTCCTGCTATCTGATCCATACAGGAAATACACCCTTGGGCAAATGATATGGCAGTAAGATATTAAATTAGATATAACATCTGTATTTTAATAATGGATAACTGAAATAAGTTTTGTTTTCAGGGCCCTTTTATGTCTAGATGTACGGGTATCACATTTGTCATTTCCAATGCAGAGCTGCATTGAAATGTGGTGGTTTCTGTAGTATTTCAGGGCTGACCATCAGGAACTCACACACAATGCTGTGTGTGACAGCTGTGCAACCAGGATAAGAGTTTTCTTTGTCAGTATAGGATAAACTGATTAATTTGTTGCTTCATTTATATTTATTATCAGTGCTAATTGGATGTCCACATAAAACACGGAACACTGCAAATTCACTGCACCCATTAAAAAAGAGTGTTCAGAGGGCACCCTGTAAAAATACTCATAATGAGCTTCAGAAACTTTGTGCTTGAGCAGGAATTTGTTATTCTTTGATGAAATCATCATTAAGCTCCCTCAAGGAAAATTCTATATTTTTCATGTCTGTAGTTTAAGCCAGTGAGATTTAAATCGTATGCATATTTTAGCTTAAGCCAGTGCTTCAGTTTCCATCTTAAGTGTTGAGAAAAAGATCCCACAAGCGTGAATACAATTTGGTATTCAAGACCTGTCAGCAGCAAATTTGGTCTTGTAATAAAAGCAGTGGTAGTCGGTGCAGCTGCTCAATCATTTCTTAAAATTCAAACCACTTTGGCCCAGAGGAGTGTAATGCATTCTGATATTAACTTTCTAGAGGTTTACACAGGTTCAGCTGCAGCAGATGAAGCAGGTTTGGGAAAATAAGTTAAATTCAAGCATAACTTTTACAATTTTTGGAAAAATAATTACAGTAGTTGACTTCTGGAAACTTCTTAGATGAAATAATGGTACTACTCAAGTCTTCTTCTGTACAAAGAAATTCTCTACACTCACCAAAAATAACTGCTTCAACAAATGGACTGAAGTGGAGTAAACATCGGTCCAATTAAAACTGAATTTGTACAATTCTACTTCTCAAGAAAGTCTTTCCAGTGCATCACTGCAGGTTGATGATGTGAAAAAGACTTTCACAGTATAATGTTAACAGATGTAAACCCACATGCTGGGATAATCACTCAATTATGTTGTCATTTTGTTCGTTTTGTTCACTGACAGTAATCTGAGTATCGATTCAAAATTCCACAGAAAACCAGACTGACTTAAAAAGAAAAAAAAAATACCACTATGTGATTTCCTTATGAGAAAATGAGAGTGAAATCTGTAATGCGGCTGATGTGGATCAAAGGAATCATTTGCTTAACTTTCAGACTTTGTAGAGAAGAGTGCTCAGACTGAGGCAGAGGTGCTGCTGAAAGCAAAGTGATACCATTTTATTTCTTTTACTAACTGGCATGAAATTAAAAGTGTCAGAACTTGGGTATTATACCACACAGTGGTGTATTAGTCTTGACATTTTTTTATCCTTTGTATTTAAAGACTGTCCCCGTAAAGTTCATCATGATCTGTACTGAATTTGATGGTCATCAGGCTCCGGGTTCCAAAGATTTGTATCCCCAACTACTGGAAAGCAATGACATAAAGGGGTTGGGTTTGAGCTCTGTGTGTGATGAAATGTTTGCCGACTTGCAAAACATAAGAAACATAAGTAAGTAAGGCCTCACCTGCAGCCTACAGTAGCACAGTACTGCGATGATGAGGAGTAATATAACCGTAGCTAGAATTCCACCAGTGATGACCACTGTCCCGGCTGTCATTCGAATGGCTCTCCATCAACACCCTGCAGAGAGCAAGAGAAGGAAAGAAAGGGTGGAATGGAACCGGGAAGGAGTGTAAAGAATAGTGACAGATGAAAATAAAAAAGAGAAAGCACACAATTCTTCAGTGCAGTGGCTTCATTAAGTAGATTATAACTACGTGTCATCACAGAGGTGCTTATTGAATTATCCAGTAGTTAGAGGACATATAATAGAATCATTCTACAAAAGCGACTCATAATAAAGTCTCAGGCTGGAACACATGAAAAAATGAAGTATGGGAGAGGGAAAGCTGCATTCAATGTGAACAGAGATAATCCAACACCAAAGACATGTAAATGGATGAAAAGAGGAAGGAAAGTTGAAGTGTCTGCGGGAGGTGACAAAACAAGACAGAATGAGAGGCAAACAAATATGAAGAGAGAGAGATAGAGAGATAGAGCGAGATAGAGAGATAGAGAGAGAGAAAGAGAGAGAGAAAGGTCAGGATGAACCGAGTAATATGCAGAGAAAGGGAATTGATAAATGGATATGAAAGGGGGAGACAAAATGATGAGAGGATGAAGCCAGTGGCCTGAAAGATTGATGGGGTGAACTCAAACATGGATGCAAAGCACATGGAGATGAGGAGGGGGTGGGAGAAAAAAGATAAAGATTGATAATGACAGAGGAAAACAAGGCGATTTGGAGATTATTGTGATATTCTTCCATGCAAACAAACAGGATTGACAAACACCTAATCCCATTTACTCATACCCATCAATTAATGAATGACCAGAAAACTTGCTGGTTTATGGTAAAATACAGGCACATCAAATACAGTTCATTTATGAGTGCAAACATAGATATGGCAAAAAACATTGAAGAGTCAACATTTTCTCAATTCAAATTCAAACATATTTTAATGTCTTATCTTATTTTCACCATATATTGGTAGAAGGATGCTGAGTTTTGAACTGCCAGGCAGGAGGCCTACAGGAAGACCAAAGACGAGGTTTATGGATGTAATGAGGGAGGACATGAAGGTAGTTGGTGTGAGAGAAGAGGATACAAAGGACAGGGCTAGACCAAAAGGAAAAGAAGAAGATCTTATTTTCACCATCAATTTGAGGCCTTTATCACATTTCTAAAAGTTTTTTCTAATTCTGTCAAATTCAATCTTCATACTGACTCGGGTGTTCTAGTATCCTGTCCTTTCAGCTCTGTTACTCATTTTCTTGAAGGAATAACGATGATGTTACTGTATGGCAGCATAGTGCCTGTTAATCATGTGCAAGTTAATCATAACATGTACATCGACACAACCTCACGCAGATGATGGATTTTTAACTTTGGACTGACAGCAATCTGGATGTCCTTTTCCTCTTGAGCTTAAATTATATATATATATATATATATATATATATATATATATATATATATATATATATATATATATATATATATATATATATATATATAGGCAGTGGTCGTCAGCCTTAACAAAACAACATTCTGAAAGCAATGACTTCTTAACCCAATGCATCTCTTCATGACAGAGTGGTTAGATACATGGGTGAAGGGCAAATCTAAGCAGTCTTATGATCTAAATGATGAAGGACATGACAGGGTGAGAACAATGTCATTCAGCAGTTAGCGTTGATTCAGCAAAAAGGGGTGCAGAAAAGAATGGAATTAGAGCAGCATCACACTAACTGCACAGAGCAGATCGAGAGAAAGATCGCAAACTGTGTTGCATCAATAAGCAGGAAACAACTGGACTGGACAGATGTATTTGGTCTGTGACCTCAAACTAGTTCACAGGAAATACAAACAGAGATGTTGATCCCTGAGCTTCAGACATATTCATTAAAGTCTACAGAACTGCAGCACATATTCCTATCCACTACCTTAAAAGCCAAAATTCATTAGAGTAATGTCTGCATGTGAACTGAAAATACACTGACCTCCTTAATTGAATAAATCAAAGCTTGCTTTTAATTACCCCCCTTCAGTCTCTACCTCATTAAATAGTTATTTTACTCTTGGGGGTGATGTGGATTCGTGAAAAACATTGTAAGGTCATTCTGACTGTCAAAACTACTACTCAAATATAACAGTATCCCACAACCTTAAGTGTGCAGTCATAGAAATTCTGTTGATTCTTACTTCTTCTGTTATTTTGTGAAAGGAACCACGGTCATTTTGAATAGAAAAATGCAACTAGAGTAAACGCTGCAGATTTAATTTTATGTAATTGTTTGTGACATGAATACATATTTTTTTTATGCAAAACAAATGTAATTGTGCAAAGATTAAGAATGCTACATGAATGATACATGAAGTATTTCTTTTTTGCAACAAACTACTCACGAAACAAAAAAATAAAAAGTGAAGGAAAAACATCCAGATTCAGTAACTTGCTTACAGTGCACTGTATATTAGGGAGAAACCCCGCAGATACTTGACAGATGTGTTATTCCCTTAATTACATCCACAATCTGGTGTGTGTCATAGAATACACCATCACATTTCATTTTGAATAATGGTCTGAAACCAAAAATAGGCCGGCATGCTTGTTGCTAAGCTATGACTCAGTGGTGCAAGCCATTATCAGCAGCAAGCACACAGCAGTACAAGCCTGTGTTGTTAAGATTTAACTCCACTGTGACGTGGACACACTCAGTAGAAATAGAGAAGCACTGCTGACACAAACTATGGAGTGCTCTGAGGTAAATGTAAATGAATGGTCACACTATTTCCTGCTTGGCCAGAATGCAATTTATATTGACAGTGTTCCGGTTTCCACCTCCACTTCCTGTAATGCTCATCATTCTCCATCAACATACCACAGCCTACTCATCAAGGGACTGGCAGCTCTGACCTTCTGACTCTGAAACATCTCTAACCCATGTTGGATTCCTTTGTGGGCAACTTGTGTGATATTTCTCCAGAGAGAATACACAACTGTCTCTGCATTAGCTATCCTACCCTGTCCTGTCTATAAACACAACAGCTCTTCTCCTCTCAGGCTGAAATACAAATGGCCCTTAATCCAATCTACAAGCCACCACATAAATCAATATGGAGGAGCAAGAAGAAGAGAGTATTTTAGGCTTTGAATTAAAATGGTATTTAATTAAAAGGGGATTGCAGTTCTTTCAGGGACATTTTTGTAGGGAAACTTACCTGACATTTAGGTGACATTGAGAGTCACAGATGTCACGAAAATCAGCTCTTTTCATTTATTTTTTTCTTTATTTTCAAATTTAATAACTTAGAATATGTACAAATAACAATCAAATAGGTAATAACTAATATAAAGACACAAACCCATCATGAATTGTTAACCAAATCTCAACTTTTAAGGGCCTATCACGTCATGGTTTTGGCTTGACTTAAATCTTTACCAAGCGTTAAAGTATTGATAGGCATTTATGATTGGATCAGATCATTATGCGTAATGTAAAAAGGCTAATTTCTAGTGACAAGCGCAATATGAATGATCCGAAACTGCAGCTCCCCTCAGCTTTAGGATCTTTCAGCTCATGTGTTTCGTTTGACGATTAAGCTCTAAACGGTTTTGGTTTGCTGTCAATACATTCATCAACCATGTTTCCATCAGGAAGCTGTTTTCATTAAACATGCTCTCAAGTCCCTCTGGATGCTTCCTATCTGCCCACCAAATGGTCGGCCACAGTTAGCAACTTGCTGGTTAACATGGTGCAACAGTTAACCTCTGACCTCTCTGTACTGGGTGCACGCACAATATTTACGTGTAAAATAGTAGTGATGTAACACAGAATAGCCACAAGCAGAATGTATAGATATGTGGACACAGTCTATTATTATGTTGAGCAAGAAACATGCATTTGCTGCAGCTTTCTCAATCAGTGTGTCAAGGAGGTGACGAACAGTGTTAATTATTTAAACACACATTTGCATGCCACTGAGGCTCCATTGTGAATTAGCCCTGGAACAGGAAAGCTTGTCGGCCCGGCTCCTATCGCTGGTGTTCACACACAAGAAAGATGAGAGGTTAGCAGCCAAAAAAAAGAAAAGAATAACAGCGGGGCCATGCACACACACAATGGAGTAATTTTAGTACTAGCTAACATGCTTAGACAGTTGGCTTTGGAATAAACTACTGTGCTTTGATGAAACATGGCAGGGATCACAACAGAGGTCTTGCTAGGAATAATGGCTGTTGACAGGCTTTCAGCTCAATGGGGAAGAAGCACGCAGTAGGTGGCGGGTTCGAGTCACACAAAGAGACCATAACATGCTCCAAGAATAATGCGATAAGCTCCATTACAGCTGTAGCTGTCAAAGAGTGATTCCACACATACGACGTGGCACACACACACACACACACACACACACACACACACACACGGAAATTACACACAAGCAGTTTATTTATGTTTAAAGATGTATTGAATGGTGTCCTGCAGAACAGTCCAACATCCTCCACCATACAGATGTAATGCCACATGCATTACATCTGCATTACATATGCATTATAACACTCATGAAGTGCCACTGTTACTCTACCTACCCTGGAAGTGAAGAAATATGCATATTTAATTTAATCAAGACAAACCATAATGAAGTGGCTCTAGTTGAAGTTAAATGCTCAAACTATTTCTAATGAACAGTTAATCTGTAATAACTAGACCTCATGAAATCACTGTCCTCAGGCTGTCGTAATAAATAGCTACAGACTGTAATTGCTTTGAAAAACACAAATGAAATATAGCTTATATCACAATTACTGAGCCTTAGACATGATGACAGATGCTTTTTTTTTTCTTCTGTCTCTTCCAGCTTTCAGTATTCACACTTAGTAAATGGCCCTGCTAAGCCAAGGTCTGTGCTAGTTGCGCTGAGAAGAGAATCGATCTTCTCAATCGCTGAAAGGAAGTCAATAAATGCTGAACTATTCCTTTAAGACTTTATGACTGACATCATTTGCTTCCCTATTGAATAAAATAACTATATCACATATTTGTATGAGCGCAGATGAGAAGAGGGTTTTCACTACAACATTCAAATTGAGAAAGATTAATGATCTTCAGTGTAAGTAATGGAAATTCATTCAAATTAATTAATATTAATCAAATCGATTTGCTCAAAAACTAATTTCTAGGCTGGCAAATGCATGGAATATCAGTGTGTCAGTACAATTTAAGAAACAAATTATACTCATGAAAATGCACATGTTCAAACATTCACCAAGATGAAGAGGATGGGCTAAACACCAACAAGGAGTTCAATTCACAAATATGAGCTTCATCCATGATGTAGTGGTGTGACATTGATTTGACTGGATGTTCATTTTTAATCTCCATTAAGCCTCAATGCATGTGGTAATACAGCCGCTCAGAAATCTTCACCAGCCCACCACTTGTGCACTAATACATCGAAGTACACATTTTTAATAAGCGTACAAATGTCTCCTTAAGCCTTGTTGCAATATTATTCTGTCTGGCTGCAGTGACCCCGACAAAAGTGTCACTTGATTCTGCCCCTGGCTCACCCTGTTCCGGCATAAGATTTCACCAGATGCACAAAAATGTGTTTTGCTGCTGTTTCCTTGGGTCCATGCACCCATCTCTAAGACTAATGACAAGGCAGAGCTAACCTCCGGCAAAACTTTGCTTCCTCTGACATGTACTGAAGGGCACTAGCTCATATTAGACTGTTGCACATCGTGACCTTGAATCAGGAGTCTGGAAATCCAAAAAAGCTTATGGGACAGGGAGAATCCAGAGAACTCACCTATAATATAGACATAAATGTCTACTTGAATTTAGTCTTAGGTCTAAAGTACAGGTTCTATCATCTGTCATATAACTCCATTTTATGATTGGAAATGAAGGAAAACTTGCTTTCTTGTGTACCAATGATTTGGAACCCAGGAAAAATTCTTAACCATCTTATTGTCTGGAAATGATCTGTAATCGCCACTCTTACTGGTTGTTTCCAAGGTAGTGTAAATAAAGCACCACCATGACGTTTGGAAAAAACTCACCTGATCTGGGGTCTCTTCATCTAATTGTACAGCTGGATAAATGTCTCATCCATCCCAATGACCTTCCTTCTTTGTTCTTCCAGTTCAAATTGCATGCTGATGTAAGACGCAATGCTGTAACTTAAAACGTGCTGTGCATCTCTATTCAAGGTTTTCCTCTGCACTTCCAATCCATTCTGGGAATGTTGCACCAATGTGGTGCTGTCAAGTTATTGACTGATTTGAAAGGGTTTTGTTCCACCTTTTGAATTGCAGGTAACATCAATGCAGTTAATACTGATACAAGGAAAATAAGTGATGTTGCTGCTGCACATTATTTGCAAAAAAATCTCCACACAATAATATAGGTACTAAAAACTATATTTCGAGATGAATTACATAAAAGCCTGCACCCTGCATTAATAGACACAACAGACAATCAATAATGAGAGTCTATAATGCCACTATACATTGCTTAAAGCATTATTTGTCCTTTCTTTTTGTAATAGGACCATGAGGAATATTTTAAATGTATTAGAAACTACAGTATGTTCATTGTTGTTATATCCTCTTTGTTGAGACACAGGTGAAAAAACATTCTGTAATCTGTTCTTCTTTCTCTTTACAAAAATCCTTTTTGTGACTCCAGCATCCGTAATCATATGGGAGCTACTCCGACTATCATCTGTTTTCACCTAAGTCCCCGGTGGGAACAGTCATCCCTGGTATTGTTTGCCAATTAAGTGCTGTAATCAGAGAAGAAATCACATTACCTGGGTGTTTTCATGAGTCATAGCTGCGCTCAGATAAGGGTTCTTATCAAGCCATTGTAAAAGAAATTATAGCACCTTAAAGTATATGTGTTTTTTGTGTGTTCATGCAAAGGTTGCAAGGGACAAACATAAGAAGCTGACAATTTTTGATTTGTACATAAAAAGTAACAAATAGCATTTAATAAAGTGTCACATATACACGTAAGTACTTCTTCTTCTTCTTTTCCTTTCGGCTTATCCCTTCAGGGGTCGCCACAGCAAATCAGTTGCCTCCATCTAACCCTGTCTTCTGCATCCTCTTCTCTCACACCAACTACCTTCATGTCCTCTCTCACTACATCTATAAACCTCCTCTTTGGTCTTCCTCTAGGCCTCCTGCCTGGCAGTTCAAAACTCAGCATCCTTCTACCAATATATTCACTATCTCTCCTCTGGACATGTCCAAACCATCTCAGTCTGGCCTCTCTGACTTTATCTCCAAAACCTCTAACATGTGCTGTCCCTCTGATGTACTCATTCCTGATCCTATCCTTCCTGGTCACTCCCAGAGAGAACCTCAGCATCTTCATCTCTGGTACCTCCAGCTCTGTCTTCTGTCTTTTCCTCAGTGACACTGTCTCTAGACCAAACAACATCGCTGGTCTCACCACAGGTTTGTACACCTGCCTGCACACACCTGCCTGTTCACGCTTCTTCACCTCTTTTCCACACTCTCCATTGCTCTGGACTGTTGACCCTAAGTACTTCAAATCCTCCACCTTCTTGATCTCTTCTCCCTGTAACCTCACCCTTCCACTAGGGTCCCTCTCATTCACACATAGGTACTCTGTCTTTCTGCGGCTAACCTTCATTCCTCTCCTTTCCAGGACAAACGTCCACCTCTCTAGCTTCTCCTCCACCTGTTCCCTGCTCTCACTGCAGATCACAATGTCATCTGCAAACATCATAGTCCATGGAGATTCCTGTCTAACGTCGTCTGTCAGCCTGTCCATCACCATAGCGAACAGGAAGGGGCTCAGAGCTGATCCCTGATGCAGTCCCACCTCCACCTTGAACTCCTTTGTCACACCTACAGCACACCTCACCACTGTCTTACAGTCCTCATATATGTCCTGCACCGCTCTAACATACTTCTCTGCCACTCCAGACTTCCTGGGCACCCTGTCATAAGCTTTCTCCAGATCTACAAAAACAAAATGCAGCTCCTCAAATCAAATACTGCATCTGTAGTACTCTTTGTTACATATAAGTACACTGTTTGAAAAACATATCTTTTCCCTTGCATGTTTATAAAAAACATGCTTTTACTTTGAAATAATTTTTACAACAATGGCATACAATCACATTTTACCAGACTGTCACCACACTTCCTGCTCCTCCCGTCTGCCACGCAATGCTCTAACCTCTGCTGTGCAAATAATAGCACCAGTCTGTCTGTGACAGGCTGTAATCTTGCACCAGCAGATGCTAAAGTTGGCTTGGAGATATTGCAGTTCTTTTAACTCCAGAGTTTATGGATTGAAGAGCATTTTGTAGCCCTGAAAATGACTGATGCGAGTGATATAAAGTGTGTCCTTGGTTCGCTCTGGGTACCGTCATGGAAAGATGAGGACACGTGAGGGTTTTCACTGCGACAGTTATGGTGTAGGATTTAATCTATTAAATCATATTAAAACAATAATGAAATTGCACAAAGCGCTAGCTTTGGTTCTAAATGCAACGGCCGGAGTATGTTTGAAGAAAAATCTAGATAAAATGACAAACTCTGACATAGAGAAATCCATTAGCTTGAAAAAATATTTAAATAGATATTGGAAGTTGACAGGATCTATCTTATAGTCTCTGATTCATCTGCTTCTGGTACAACAAGATCAGTCATTAATAAGCCCTGTTTGCACAGCAAATCTTCTAAAAATCTTCTATCTCTGCTGCAAAGAGTCAATGGCCAAAGCACCACCTGATGTATGAATGTCATCATAGTGTGTCAAGACCCATAGACATATTGTTAATAAAACATCCAACTGCATAAATGATGTTTTACTTGAGAATAAAGACTGGGTTGACTTCATGCTCATGCTTCCATTTAGTATTTAGGTCATAGTAAAGTTTGTCTTTGTGTGATTACATGTTGAGGAAATTATTTATTACTCACACATATTCCCCTTCTTTCGCACACACTCAGCATCTCAAGGAGATTCATTCTAATAGCACAAACATTCTGCTTAGTGCTGCACAAAGGCAAAGCTACAACTCAACAGCATCCCCACATGATCAGACCACATCTCCCAGGCAGGAAATCAAATCTGTAGAGATATTTTTGCAAACTATTGGCTCTTTCGTATTAGCAATAATGAACTGTAACAAACAAATAAGCTGATTTAGCTCACGCCTTGTGATGCTTTATTTCCGCATATGAACATACAGTTGTTTTACTGTAATGGAGCTCTAAGCGATTCTCCCCTGGTTTGTAAGTTCAGCTCATATCTGCTGAGAAACCACAGCGACACAGGAGACAGTTGGTTGTGACACTCAGGGCTCTCTTTTTTAGGGCTTCCTGGTGTGAAAAACACAATACATACTAACACTGAGCAGATAATACCGTTTTCAGTCAACCCTTCGAGACAGTAAAACGAGATAATATTTAAGGATGTGCACAAACCAAACCTCCCATCCGGCTTTACGATCTATTCAGAGCCATACCGAGCCCTCAGATGAATTCAATACCTTTTCCTCTCCCCAAATTATAAAAAAGAAAACATTAAATTAAATTTTCTGCTTGACACTTGACAAGGAGATCATTCCAGTTTAAGATTTTCTCACTTTGCTTTCCCTCCTCAAGCAACAGCATGTTACAAAAAGAATTCAGCTCTGCACCGGGGGCTGGTTTAATTAGATAGAGTGGTTTGAGTTGACTGCTGAAAATGAATCTTGAAGCATCTCCATGTGTCTCACATAAACTGCCAAATGAGATATGATAAAATGTGAGCAGCGTAAACTCATGTAAATAAGTTCTTGTTTGGAAACATATTGGGTTTAATCATTTATTATAGATGGCAAAGTGGCTCTAATGAGCAGCTCTGTCTAGCATTTGTATCAGTTACATGAATAAAAAGACATTTGCACTTTGGCAAGGACCTGAACATTTTCTGTGTGGGGATTGTTTGTTCACCCCATGTCTGTGTGGGTTCTCTCTGGGTTCTCCAGTTTCGTCTGTCCACCAAAATCATACAATGTATTTTGTATATGTATATGTGGGATATCATCTTTTGTGGTATTTCATATCTTTTCTATTTTGAAGTGCAGCTGAAGAGAACATGTAAAACATGTTTTGTTCTTACCAAATTGATCAACAGTCCTTGATAGTTGTTGTGAAAGTCAGCTGCATCTAGTAAAAAAAAGCTTTTTAATGTTTTCTAGATGAACATGATGTCCTTCACTCTGTAAACCTCTTAAACGACTGAGGTTGAAAGACAAGAAAATTGCTTTTGTGCACTATTTGAATGTAGAGCGATGAGGTTCTGGCAGTCCAGGACACGAAACGTAATCCATCATAACATCCTCCTGACGGATAATGGATCTTTCATCTGATACTTCATCTAAATCTATGCATAACAATTTACCACAAAGTATCAGAGGGATAAGTACTCATATTCCAGACACTCAAGTTTGCATTTCCTCCATCACAGCAGAGGACATTATAGTGATTTACTTTAATTTCCTAAAGACTCACCATAATCTTAACTTTCTTTTCATGCTTCAATTAATGATTCACATGAAGTAGATTCATGCTTCGTCCCTAGAAACAAAGGTTAGTCCCCATAGCACAACCATGTAGCCTGATTTATGTCCCCTTTTAGATATAACAGAAACACACACACACACACACACACACACACACACACACACACACACACACACACACACACACACACACACACACACACACACACACACACACACACACACTAGTCAGATGCCCCAGTGAATCTGGTGAAACAAGAGGTGGTGTAACGAAGGTCAGGTCTTATGACATCATAACCTGGTTATCTCAGCACTCACTGCTGCTGGGAGGAGAGGAGAGGAGAGGAGAGGAGAGGAGAGGAGAGGAGAGGAGAGGAGAGGAGAGGAGAGGAGAGGAGAGGAGAGGAGAGGAGAGGAGAGGAGAGGAGAGGAAAGGAGAGGAGAGGAGAGGAGAGGAGAGGAGAGGAGGCCTCAGCAGCAGTTCAATGAATGTTTGTGTAATGGGAATTTACTTGTGAATGTATTTATTCTGGCATGTTAAAACTTGACTTCCTGTAGGGTACAGGACAGCTTTGCTGTTCTTACTTTTTCCCACTTTTTATATTCCCATCCATATTTCTGGCACACTTCCATTCATGACGTTGATTTTGGTGTATCTTTCACTTGCTTTGCACTGTCTCACTTCTTATCTCCGCCTGTTCACTCTACGTCTTTTTCCCAGGAGACCTTCTGTTTCTGTTTAGCCTCTGCTTCCATTAACTTTGCTGTCTTTGTCTCCGGTCTTTTCTCCACTACTCTCTTACCCTCTCTTTAAACAGCCGTTTGACCACTACTCCCACCTACAAGCAGACAAAAGGACTTTTGACACGGAGATCAAGGAATCTGATTAAATCCTCTGCAGCAGTTTCTTCTAAAAGATGTAGATCAACTATACAGATGAGGTCCAGATTATTTCAGAAAAGAATTTTATCTCAAAATATTAGAGTTATGCACATCTTAAATCCCTGAATATACAATCGTCTTCTTATCTGAGGACACATGATTTACATGTTGCTTTCATCTTCTTACATGTTGTTCATCTTCCCAGGCATAAATGTTCATGCAAGTGACACAGCGAACATGCATCATTAACAACAGGGAAGCAAACATGCAGATAGATGAGGTCCAGTTTGACCAAAGACAGTGTGGATGAAAGTCCCTATTGGGTGTAGATAGGAAAAGCTAAGGCATGATAAGAAGAACACTGAAAGGATGCAAGCAGTAGATAGATGTGAAAATATGTTGAGAACAAAATGAAGAAGGAGGCTGGATGTGTGTTTTTAATGAGAGGGACAGATGACCGAAGGAAATGTGTTGAAGGCTCAAAGCTCATAATTGCTCGGCGGTTAGTGCTAATGGTCAGTTTTCAAGAGGTAGAGTGTGTAAAAGGAGGACCGGGGCCTCAGTTACTATGGAGACAAGGCTATTACAGACTGACATTTTACCATTGCTTTTTCTGTTTTTTTGTTTGAGCGGGTGGTTTACACTTCAAAGTTCAAGTGTCGCTGCACTTTTACTGACTTTTATCAGACTGAAAACTGCATGCTTCTCATCGTTGAGTTAAGTGGGATGAATGCAGTGATCCATAACAATCTGAAATAACAGAGTGAGCCCTGACCTTGCTGAAATTGCTTGTTCTTAAATTCTTTTTTGTTTAATCACTTTTTGGTTTTGGATTAAGTAATATAAAGCTGTACTTGGGAAAACCCTGTGGTGTGCACTGAGTAAAACTGCTTTGGGCTGTATCTAGTCTTTGTGATGACAATGCTTGAAAGTTATACTTGTAGATAAAAGTCAAGCCATTGCGTTAACGTAAGATTTTAGTAAAATTAAAAACACACTGTGTAAACACTTAGGTAGATTACACAAGATGCTGAGCAGTCTTATGAGCAAATCCCCAAAATGCTTGTCCATATTGAACACTGATTGCCTTAGAAAAGTCACCTTGAGGATTATCTTTCCAATCTTACCTTTATTGTAAGCACACAGTTTTTCAATCACACTAAGCTAATTTGCTAATTGGGACCCAGTGATCCTTGTTTACAACCCATTTGATCTTCTGACAACTCATTTTTAGCTCTCCTGATATGTAAATGTGTGTGGTGAGGCCATTCTGTCTCAGATCTCATCAAACAATATTGCTGAATAAGAAGTACCCACAATGAATCATGGGCATAACTATGGAAATGAGGCCCATCTTGGCAAAGAAACCCTCACAGTTGCACTAAATTCACACGGACAGGGAAGGTTTCTGGTTACCGTATTAACAAATACCAAATACTATTGCTGGTACAGTTCAAATCATGAAGACTGGCAGATAAATGTGATGCTGAAGCTGTCGCCTGTTGCTGCCTCTCATTATCCTGCTCTTGTCCTCCATCCCAGCTTCTATAACTGCGCCTCCACTCTTTGAAATGAGCTTCAGCTTGTTGTTGTTTTTTACGATCACTCATTGGGATGAGGGCAGCCAACCAACGACCTGTGTACGTACAGAACGTGTGTGTGCATGTGTGTGAATGCTCATGGCTGGATGTGACATTGGTGTCTGTGCAGGAACCCGCCTGTGAGTGAGCGTGATGTGTGAGCATGTCAGCATGTAGCTGCTAGGGGAAGAGGACTGTATGGTGCTGAGGGGGAGGGGAGGAGAGATGGGTGGAGGCAGGGAGGAGCTGGTGGTGACTGTTTAACATGATCACTGGGCAGCCATACTCCCTCCCCCAGTCTCAATTCATTCTCTCCACTTCTCCTCTTTATCTAGCCCCACAGTGGATCTCTCATGATCCCCCCCTTCGATGGTACATTTGAAAGGTAATTAAGCCGATATGTGTCTACATTTATGAGGCTGGCTTTTAGATCTTCCCTCCTCTTCCTCTTCTCCTTCATTTCCTCCCTCTATTATATGCTTTATTTTCTCTACACCTTTTTTCATCACCCATCTGTCTTTGAAATTTGCTTTCACATCCCACTCATCTGCTTGTCCTTCAGCTCCCTCCTCCTCCTCCTCGTCTCTCTCCCGCTGTAATGAATGAGAGGCTGGAAGAGCAGCAGCAGACAAGAAGCACACAGTCACTCATAGTCATGCTTCGAGGGGGATTTCAGTGTGTGTGTGTGTGTGTGTGTGTGTGTGTGTGTGTGTGTGTGTGTGTGTGTGTGTGTGTGTGTGTGTGTGTGTGTGTGTGTGTGTGTGTATTTGTGTGCACACAACAGTATGACTGATCTCCCACAGGGCCAAGGTTGTTCAAAGGGTCACTGAGGAAGTCGCCATGGGAACACAAGCCCCGCCTTTCTGTTTCATTTCCTTGTGCCTTCTAAGAACATATGCTTACATTTTTTTAATGTCTATCTTGATACATTCTCAAGTGCACAACAAAAATATAGTACAAGTCATCGTTCTCTCTCTTCTATTCTTATGAAGTCATACTTTCTTCGAAGAGTTTAAATTCACTCCTAACAATGTTAAACGGAAGGCACGAACTACTGACAAAAGTCTTTGCATTTCTACACATAGTAGACGACACTGGTGCACAAAGCTAAGTGTGCAGCCTGAAACATAAAGTCCTCTTTTCCACTCTGGGAATTTTAAAACAAAGTGAAACACACAGCAAAGTGTTGTGATGTGTTGTCCCTTGAATAGCACAGAGATTCACAAACATATTCACAACTTTACTGACATTGTATGAAGTCCCTGCACACACTGCATTCCTCTCCTCATTTATTCAGGTTTTGCTCTTTTAATTCGTCACCCATCTGTAAGTGGCACAATTTGATTTCACACTTTTCAGTGCATGAGGAAGAGGTGCAACACTTCAGCTGAGGTAAACTGATCCAGTAACTCCTTCCTGCAGACACACAAGCTTGTTAGAGACTAATGATAAGTATCATCTTTTAAATCATTCAAGTGTGCAAGTGAGCCTGAGCATTGGACTGGAACAGGGTAGCAGAGTTTTAATTCTTACAAAGTTATTTTCCTTTTGCATGTTTTTCAAATATTTACTGTACTGAGTTTGGATGAACTAAATATTGTCTCAATTCTCTACAAAAAAGAACTTCATCTTCCTCATCTCACTCATGGATGTGCATTTTATCTGGTTTGTTATCACCTCATCCAAAACACACACTGTGGTGGTAGGTTTTCATTCTCAAATGTTTTCTCATTTTAACCAGATTCATTGGAAATGTACTTCCTGTTGCAAGGCCTCCAAACTGTTAGAGGTGCATCTCCAACCAGTCTAAAAAAAGCAGTTTGGATGTGGCCACGACTAACAGTTGGTGACAGGAGCTGTGGCTCACAAGCCATGCTGTTTTGTCAGCATGTGGCGAACAAGCCAGCCAGCAAGTCTGTCTCACAAAGCACTTCTCTAAACCTCCCCTTAATCCTCCCTGTCTCATATATCTGTCTGCATGTTTTCACATCTATTTGTGTTAATTCCAAAAACTGTATCTTGGATGTGGTTCAAGTGAAGATTCTAAAAACACACTCAGATTCTTAATTCTCTGGACTGTGGATTGAATTATGAATACGGTTTACAACCCAAAGTGGTGCTGTCCATGGTTCTGAATTGAGTAACTGAAGAAGGGCGATATCTATCTAGCAATCAATCAATCAATCAATCAATCTATCTATCTATCTATCTATCTATCTATCTATCTATCTATCTATCTATCTATCTATCTATCTATCTATCTATCTATCTATCTATCTATCTATCTATCTATCTATCTATCTACTGTAGCTGAACTTGACAGAACATACATGATTCAAAACGTATATTTATTTATTTAGGTAATATTAAAACCAAAATAACTGAGTCAACAATAAGTGAAGGGAGGTTAACCTCCTGTCTTTGAGGCTGGGGGGCAGGGGGGTCTTACCTTCAGAGATAAGAGAAATTCGAAGGGTCACATCGAGGGTAGTGGTGTGTCTGAGCTCAGGATCTCTGCCGGATATATTTTGTGTCCATCACTGAATTAAATCAGCAATAAATTAAAAAAAAGACTCCAATATCGGCAAAAGGGGCTCTATCCCCGCTTCTGTTGTCAAACAAAAAAAATACGAGATGCCTTCTTTAGATTAAAAAAAAAAAATGATTGTGAGTCTTTGGTCTGGACTACTTTTCTTGACACATTCTGTTCACTGTCCAATTCCAGACTGGAAGGAAAAAACAATCCCAAATACGAACCAATAAAGAAATAATAATAATAATAATAATAATAATAATAATAATAATAATAATAATAATAATAATAATAATAATAATAAAATCTCTGTAAAGATGAGCTTGGAGCAGGAGGACAACCACACACTAGTCCATCCACCGCTTGTCTGGACTTGTTGGAAAAGTAGAGGCTGCTTCACCAGCGGCTGTCGCAAATCACACTCCTACGCAAACACCACCGTCAGAAGCCTCGGCAGCATGTGTGTCGGAGGAGGAGACGGGCAGTTCGAAAATCTCGACATCTCAATTTCAACGAGCAGTTTCCCCACCATTCGAGTCGGTCGAGGTCAGGTATTTTGTTGCAGCTCTGTTCCGGTTTTGCGCGGTCAGATCATTTAATTTCGCGCCATTCTTTCTATCAATCTATTTTACGCGATCCACTCTCCTCCCGACGTCTCGCTGTCTTTGCGTCCCATGTTTCAAGATATCAAGCCTGTCGGTCAGTGGAGTGTCCTGTTAGTCCTAGTCTGGTCTGCACTATAGTCAGATGTCCGTACTTCTGCAGAGGCGTCCGCCACTGCGCGGAGACGAGTGCAAATGCGCTTAAAATTCAGAGGCGGCTCTCAGCGCCTGCAGACCCGCTGACTGAACGCAGCCTGGAGTGTGCTGCCGGAGAGATGACGCTTTAGTCACAGGCTCAGATTGGCCGTGGGTGCTGAGGAGAGAGGAGAGAAGGGGGAGAAGGAAAACACGGGCGCGACATTTGCATTTCCGAGCAGAAGTTTGTTTGGCATAAGGAAGTTGATTGGAATTTTTTTTTTAAAATTAAATAGAATTAATGTATTCCAGCACATTCCTTCCTTCCTTCCATCCAACCATCCAATCATGTATATTAGAGAATGTTGCATTTTTTTCCCCCCTCTTCTTCCCCTCATCTATTGTTGATGAACAGTCAGGTGTCGTCACGTCATTGCACTTGTTATTTATGCAGGTTTCAAAGTGGGATGGTTCAAAATAAGGAGTATATAATTCATCTGGTTTTGTTTCATCCTCAGAAATCTTCATCTACCATCACTGTTTCATGCACAAAGTGGAAAAATATGCGGAATTGATCGGATAATGAAATGACTTTTGCTTGACTTATAAAACACTTGGGACTCAGGTTGTTGTTGCTGCACTTGGGTATGGCCCAAGGACCTACCCATTAGATACAGATCAAGATCTAGATCATCATACATTAAAATTATAAAATTCTCCATTCATTGCTTGAATTTCCTCAACAAGAGGAGCGGAGTAGAAGAAGTGCATCTGCAGTTCTCCAAACAGGAGATGGCACTGTGGATTTGAGCTCCATTACAGATTTGTTTACAATAACAAGGAGTGCCACAGGGAGAAGGAAGTCTGGCCACAAATTGCATTAAGAAGTGATCTTCACAGGGGGGACAACAAACTGAGTGACATTGCCATTGGTTTTGTGCTCTCTGAGTACCTCGGTGAAAATGTTCAACTCATCCTATTTCCTCGCGTTTGACTTTGGGATCACCAGAAATTAAATTATCAGCATTACTAAAATTGGACAACTCATCCAAACCTAGACTTAAAATGAAACACATTTTCATTCCTTTAGTTGGCACACCAGTCGTTTGAGATTGCGTGTTAACAATCCTTATTTTAGAGCAGCCTGTTCAGACCCATTTATGCTCTAAGCTAAAAAAACAGACACAGAGATGGAAGGAGACAGATGAAAGGAGATGGTGATTTTCTGAATTAATTCCATATATAATCCATAATCAGAGAGCTTAAATAGAAGGATGGTTGAGGACAGTGTGGCTACAATTCATGCAAGGCAAAACAAATGTGTCCAGACACAATAAAGAAGAAAAAATTGAAACGAAAACATTCTTCCATCTGTTACCACATTATTGATGTCGAAACCTTTGACACTTTACTGCCTGCAGTTTTATTGATGTCACTGTAAATAAAGTATGGAAGAATGAAACCCTCGATGGATAGATCGCATAAGGAAGGGTGTATCTGTTTATATATGAAGAGGGAACATACATGAGTCCTTTCTGCCCATCAACATGCAATAAACATGTTTATATGCCATCCCTATCAGGGGGCTGGATTGTCTTGATCAAGGGTCATCTATTCAAATATTTATGGCCTTCTTGTTAAACTTCATTAATCAAACAGAGCATTAATCGCGTGTGGCTTCTGGAACGCCTTAACCGCAAAGAACGAGGGTGCACTGTATTGTTTCATAAAAAAGTATTAATGTCACCATATAGATGAATCTTAGGAGGTCCATGGTAGTATCACCAGTTTGATATGCAGGAACAGGGATACTACAGCATTAATATGTCTGCTTACATACAGGCATATAAAGTATATTAATGGCAACAACCAACTCTTTAATAAGAGTCAAGACATTGGTCTCATCGACTGCTGAAGTTATGGTGGAAACACAAACTTGCTCCCTGTCTGGAACAAAACCTTCATTAAATTCCATTAGGACGATGAACACAACTGTCCATGGAAGGATTGTTTTTCTCTCTATGCACCTAACTTGTCAATTGTCATTTCATTCTGTCTCCATCTCTTTGTCTCTGATTGAATGACACATGTGGATGCAATCATTGATGTGAAAGAGTGTTTCCTACTTCCGCCATGGGATCTCTGCTTCTGTCTTTTTGTCACAGATTTCCTCTTCTGTCAGCCTCTGAACCTGAACTTACAACTTCTTTCCTTTTCTCTGATTCTCATTCATCCTTTTATGTTCACCAAACTTTTAACTCACTGTGTCCTCAAATAATCGAATCAGATCACCCCCACCTTTCCAGATCAGAAAAATGGAAGTTTTAGATAATGTTAAGAAAAGCAGTGTGAGTTGCAATCAATATTCATACTCACAGAGGTGATATAGACCTAGCTTGGTAGTGCGGTGTGTTGAAATATTTATAGGATAGATAGAGGTGTTTGGATTGTGATGGCCATCCACACATGGTATTATCCACACCTCACCACTAGTACATTTTTATTTTGCAGTCACAAGCCTCAATATTAAACATATCATTTTAGACACTCAATATTTCAGTTTTCATATTTTTCAGTATTACATCTGGGCACTGGCAGTTCAAATTATGTTTGTATTAACGTGTATTTCTTTTCTTTTGAGTTACCTGGAGTTTTATATCCTGGTACAGCAAAGGCGTGGCCGAGGGCTCAGATAGGCTTTATTGGACTGTACCACAGCCTACTGTGTCATGGCGGGGGAGGGATCTGGGTATTTACGTTGAGTTTTTGCCAGTTAAGAAGATAGTGGCCATTTAATTCCCCCTCTGTATTAATTTTTAGTTTGACCTAACTAGTATTTAAGATCCTCTGATTGTTTGGCAGGTCAGTTTTTGTCCTGTTAAGTTCATTCATTTGCCTCCGTTCTGAGTTTTGTTGGAGTCTAGTTATATTTAGTGGGCCTCTTTTACCGCGTTTAGCTAAACTCCTCTGTTAACTGTTTGTTTTTTTGGGAAATTGAAAAAAAAAAAGCCTGATTTTTGACAAAAAACCTCCTGTGTCCATTGCCTTACTGCTTGGTCCCTGACAGTCATGCTGAGGTGAAATCTTCTTTTATCCAAACCATCCCACTCTTGCTGTAAGAGGGTAAAAAAGGCAGCTTAAATCATCTACACTACGCTTCTGCTTTATTTCATCTTCTTTTCTGAAAATATTTATTTATTTAGTCCGTTTATTTTTTTTCTTTCAAGACATGTTATTACAGCAGACTTCACATTCATCAGTTTTGGAACATCAACAACAACATCCGAAAAGGAAAAAAAAAAAAAGAATTGACGGGTAGAAGCCATTGGCTTGTAAAATTCCCGTCCCCTGAATCCACAACATCTCTCTCATTACAACACATCATCGAGCAAATTCATACATTACAAATCACATTTAAATTTGACTTTAGTACATTGTTGTTTTGAATTGTCCATTCATTCCAATAGACGTGTGCGTTTGCACATGTCTTTATCCCTTTACCATCTTGTTTGCTGCACAAAGGTCATAGTGATATTTTCCATGGGCATGACACATGTAGTTTAATAAGCCAGAAAAATATGAGATATTAACCATCATTTGTGTCAGAAATATAACCTTGCAAAGTCAAGTTTTTGAAAGCTTTTTTAAGGGCAGATAGAGACCCTAGACTCCTAACTTTGCTGTCCAGTTTATTCCAAAGTTTGACACCAGTAAAAGATAATGAAAATGTTTTTTAGTGTCGTTTTTGCTTTCTTCTGTAAAAATGCTGTGATTCCTCTAAGTTGGTAGTAGGATTTGTTATGCTGAATTTGTACTAATATATTTTGTGGGAAACAATTATTGGCTGCTTTATAGGTGAGTTGAGCAGTTTTATAGCTTATGATGTCATGTATTTTCAGTAGTTTAGAATTAATGAATACTTGATTTGATTTGAATGAGCTCTATAATGTTCACTGTGAATAATTCCTATGGCTCTTTTGTGGTTCAAAAATAAGATTCAATGTCAGACTTTCAATGAAGCTTTCAATGTGTGTACACAACATCAAAAACTAGAAAGCAGTCTTTTTGTTGGTGCTGTGCCTATAAGAGTTGTGGTACCAGATTCTTCAAAGATGCAAATTTCCTTGTCACTGTGTTTGTGACAGGGAAATGGGCGTCTTTTGTTCGTCTTGCATAATTTGCGATTTGGTATTTGTAAACATTTGAGACAAACTTCACAACTCAATTAGAATATGTAACTTTAAAAAGTGTAAGCGAGATAATCTTCAGTGTAGAAGAATTACATTTCAGTCAGAGATTAGAGGTTGAAAGAAATGAGGACATTTATCACATCAAATGAATGTGAAGATTTGAATGTTGGAAAGTCTTTGGTGTCAAAGTATTTGAAGCTCTTAAGGGAGATAGAGATTGATGTTCTGTATATCTGTATACCTGTATCAGTATATATCCTGTTTAAAGCCCAGATACTGGCGGTGGTGGCTGAGACTCTAATGAACCCGTGCATGATGAAGAAGGTGCATCTTTGAAGATGGAGTGTGGTGATGGTGAGGGTTTGCAAAAATACAAGCACTAAAGAACCAGAGAGAGTCGTAAAAAGCAACAGCAAGATTATAGGCTGGCAATTAAAAGGTGTTGCTGTGCCTCTGGTTGGATATGACTGACTGCAAATGCGAAGCATTCCTCACTGAACTTACACTAGAGCTTCATTACAAAAAAAGGTCACATGGGCAGTATATACTCCACTAAGGCCAATTATCAACACCACAAAACTGCAAATGCAAGGACTGTGTCGAAATCAGTGTTCAGACTGATCACACATTAATACAATCACACTCAAAATATAACATAAATAGCAACACAGGAAGAATCCCCACAAAATATAAAAACTACGTTTACGAGATATGGATCATTTGTTTGTTGTTTCAGAATTATTGTGGCTGTTTGTGTATTCATGCACAACCCTCCCCCAAATGTACAGCAAAGCACTATGGGAAAGTGTTGGAGGCCATATCTGGATTGTTCAAAGTAGGATAATGTCAGATATCTACTTTTTTTTTTTTTTTTTGCATAAACAGCCACAGACAAGATTACACAAAGGACCATCATCCTCTCTCCAAATCGGATTCCATCCCCCATTCTTACCCCCTCCTTCTCTGTCATTCCCTCCGGATCATAGACAACTTTATGGCATCATGTCTCGTTTACGCTCGCTGACAGATCAGTAGTGGCAGCCAAAGAAGAAGTGAGCGTGTAAGCATATAAGAGAAGTGAGAAGGAAAGAAGCGTGTGGGAGATGATGTAAGCGAGAGCGATTTTCACAAAGGTATGACTGATAAAGAGGGATAGAAACAAAAAAATATTGATTTCACATGAAGGCAACAGACATGACAAGGATGTTTGTCTCTTTTTGTGCCCCAGGGAGTCTTTATTACATTAGCCAACCAGTCTGTGTCTTTCTGTTCTATCACTCTGTTTTCCGCACAGAACCAAAACCTTTCCAGAGGCAGGATTCAATTGTTTGACGTCATATAACAAATCTAGTAATAGGCTGGATAGTTTTGAACAAATGATCCTTCATTACGTCATTATCTAATGGTTATTGTTCCTTTTAAGGTAAGTACTTTATATTTGTGAGTCAGAAGTTTTTCCTGTTTTTCACTCGTCATAAATAACTGCTCTACAAAATTGCTTGGTAGCTACTTATTAACTAATGGTTAACAGCCTCATTATCAATTTATTCCCACAAAAAAAGTGGAAATAAAAACAGTATGCATTGATTTGCAGATCATTGAAATGGCACATGCAAAGCATTTCATTGTTTTTGATAAATAAAATCCTCATTTAGAAATTTTATTCTGTAATATAACTTCTCCCTGCTAAAGCTGAGTGCTTTGTGCAACACCACTGATGCTGCTGCAGAAACACATATTATTTCGCTCAGGCCTGTTCAATAAACCTCAAATCAGCCTCACCATGCAGCACACTGTTGTCTTAAATAACCTCATGTCTCCTCACATTTAGACAAAAAAAAATAGCATTAACATGTAATTATGATTATTATATGTACTGGCTTCTGCAAAACTTGTATGGCAGCACTGGGAGATTTCAGCTGCACTCTTGTCCAACTAAAGCAGCAATGGCTGTGGTAATATGTCTGCATCTGCATATGCATTTGTAAACTGGCAGTACTCTTATAAATTATCAATTACTCTAGAGTAATTAAACACATTTTCTTTAATCTGTTAACCCATAATGTTTCCCACTATCAGCCTGCATAACTGAAGAGGACCTCACACACATTTGCTGCTTCCACGTTTCAAATCACAATATTCCTTTAATTGTCTTTCTAAAGCTCATTAGTCTGGAATGACACACTTGTGATCGGTGTTGGTGATGCGGTGTCACTAATAATATTCATGATGTCTCTGTTATATTCAAATGTTCCAGAATGACAGTTTGACAGTCAGCCATTATGAACAATACTATTATTTTTTAAAGACCAATAGCAGGAGTCCTTCTGATTTTCTGCTGTCTCTAATACAAGTCAATGTTCACATCAAGCGTCATAGTTACATTTAAAATGAAATGAAAAAAAAAAAAACAAAAAGGTTTTGCTGTAATTTGCCAGACATGACTATATGGGCACAAGCATACACACCTTTTTATAGAGGCTATAATAACCTTTCAGGCCAAACCAAATGTGTTCCTCTAGCATTTGCGAGTCATAACTGACAGCTTGATTAGGTCCCCTGTAGCCTCAGGCAGCAGCTCCAGGAAAGGGTTTAATGCATTAACGCCTTGTTTATGCTTCCCCAAGTGCTATCCAGAAAGCCAGGTGAGAGATTGCTTGTGTGTGTGTGTGTGTGTGTGTGTGTGTGTGTGTGTGTGTGTGTGTGTGTGTGTGTGTGTGTGTGTGTGTGTGTGTGTGTGTGTGTGTGCGCATTAAAATTAAAGTTATTGTTAGGAAATATACAAGAAAAAAGTATGATTCATGCTCACCAAACCAAAAAAATATATAATTTTATAATTTTTCTTTAAAAGGAAGTGGACAGAGATGGAGCGAGCAATAAAGTCTAGCTAGTCTAAGTCGATTGTCGCTGATAATGCCCATGGTTGAATTTGAATCAATTAGAAGCTGGCAGATGTGGAGAAGCATGGTTGACCCCAGGGCTTAAAGGATACAATCCAATTTTCCCCAACAAATGTAATTCCATTAGGATGTATAAAAACAGGCAACTCACAAAGGAGGAGTGTCTCAAAAAAAAACAGGGAGGATTTTGAGATAGAGCATTTACTCAGAGGAAAGAGACAGGACCCAGAAGGACTGGGAAACAGAGAAAGCTAAAAATCCGTAAAGTCAGTTAAGAAAGTCAAACGTTTTAGAAAAGAAGAACCTGAGACGATAGAAAACATGGGAAGAGAAGAATAACCAACCTCTCCTAACCACTGCGTGGGACACACAGAGTCTACTGTGGCCAGAAAGTAAAGCAGGGCTGACAAGGCAAAAGGAGGCAGAAATAGTTTCCGTGTGGACATACAAACCTCTACAGCACTGTTGTAAAACTGAACAAACCTTCTAGACTGAACTCAAGATCAACTCTGTCTTGAGATTCTGAGGAAAACCGGCAGAGAATTTAAAAAAAAATCCATCCATGACCCGCTGCTGATAGTTCCATCATTGCGGCAATGAGAATCTACAATAAGAACCTTCGCCTTCAGGACATCACCATCATGTACTTCACCGCCCTGGCTGCGCTCATGGTCATTTTGGTGGCTTCATATCAAGCACCAAACAAAGCTGTTGAAGTCACCAGCCTAAAATCAAACCTGTCCTACCGTCTCCCACCTCTTCCCATGCCCTTCCGCGTTCCCCTTGACCCTCTGGGGGAGCTGCAGCTGGCCTGGAACATCAGCTACGCCAACCAGGAGGTTTACATGGAGCTGAAGGTTGCAGACCTCAAACATGGTGTGTTCCTGGGCATGTCTGACCGTGGGGAGCTGACCAACGCTGACCTGGTGGTGCTCTGGAACACAGGAACTAAAAGCTACTTTGGGGTAGGAAGCAATGAAACGTGTTTTGACTGTAAAATGTTTCAATAAATCAAAAATTTAAAGAATATGGGGAGTTGTCGGACTGACACAAAACATCGACGAGATTATCAAACAGGAAATGTAAAGTTCATACCTCAGATTTTAAAATGCATGAGAATTACTGGTACATGAAGGTTCAGGCTCTTAAGGGGTGGCATAGTGTCTGTCTCATCTGGGGTGTGAGATTAGTAATTTTGAATTTCTTTGCAATCACAGCTTCACAATGTGTAATCATCTGTGAGTCGTGTGGAAATATTATCATTTCAAAATTGAATTCTACCTGATTAAAATGTGCAAAATGCTTAATTTTGTCACACAAATCCCACACGAAGGTTTATTTTGCTGAAATTTCCTCTTGCATGTTTTTGAAAAATTATTTAAAAATCCCATTCATGTTGCTTTTCATTGGAAATTCATGGTAATTTATATCAATCCTTCTTTTGAAAAACTTTTTTAGTCAGAAAATATTATATGTTTTTCATTATTATCATAGAAGCTGCAAGTAATTCTGACATTTGATCAACAGGTGGATGATTAGGAATGGAGGATTTTAAATTTATTACAAGTTGTGCGACATGCTTTCACCCAGATCACCTACTGATTTAAGCACAGAGAGAAACACAGGGTCAGGTTAAAATTAAATAAAACAATTTTTTATGACTTTTTTGTTTGTTTTTCAATGGACAACATCTTTTTTATATGAATTTAGTCTATTTTCTTATCTACAATTAGAATAACTGATGACAGCAAATTACCGCTCGTCAATTCCTAGAATTTCAAGTGAACGTTCTATTGATTACATGTACTGTATCAGTATTTAATCTCAATAATTACAATTAATGAAATTGTATACTACTACTACTATTACTACTAATAATAATACTACTACAACTAATAATAATAATAATAATAATAATAATAATAATAATAATAATCAGAATAATAATAGCTAAAACTGTGAGGATGGAGCTAGCGACTGACTACAGTTACTCTGATTGAAAATTTGGAATAAATTTTCAATTGTCTGTCTGTCTGTCTGTCTGTCTTTCTGTCTGTCTGTTACTATGGTAATGTCTATCTACCGCTGGCTAATATCCATGAGTGTGTTATCATAGTAGAATATAGCTGTCTACTCTGATTTGTAAAATTTTGTTGACTAACTCAGCAGAGATAAAACACAAAAAGAATCCTCTGCCAGGAATTTCTGAAGCCAGAGGGCACCAGCAGGACACCAGAGGCTGTACTCTTCTTCCTGATGATTTATAGCAGGCAGATGTATTATGTCTATCAGCCATTTTTCAGATTATATACACATAGTACTTTGTGCTTCTGTGTATTGTAATTATTTCAATTCTTTTTAGATGTAACTTACATAAATGTAGTATTTCTATGCTAGTTTTGCCTCTCATTGTTTCATCGCTCGCATACTAGAGTGGAGATTTGGAGAAAACCCATGACCTCCTCCCTGCTATCTGTCTGTTTAGCCCCATTCCTCCTGTCTTCCCTTCTGTCTCTCTTACCTCAGTTGCCTTGGTCACTGCTCCTGACCTCCCCCCACCCCCACCCCTGTCTTTCTGTCCCTTTCTCTGTTTCTCTTTAGCTCTCTCTCTTTTGCTTCAGTTTGGTGAGTGGCAGCAGATTTATTGAAGGCATCACTTGGCAGCTATAATAAACAACAAATAGAATACACAACATTGAGTGATCACATAAAAACTATGTCCAGTTCAAAAATTCAACACAGCTGCAATATCCACCCTAAAGATCCAATGAACCATATCCATATGAAAACAGGTTTTATACCCTGAAAGTCGAATCCCTCTGCAGCAGCTGCAGCTAGTGTTACTCAACCAGCTGCCTGCTAATTTCTTTTAAGTTGAAACCTACATTAACACTGAACCTGACAACTTCAACAAGATCTTCATGTACCGTATTAAATTTGTTGGATAATTTTGTTAGAAATAACTTTTTTCACAGTCCTGGAAGACATTAGCTTAACCTTTTTAATATTATTTAACAGACAGTCTCAAACATCATCTGTCACGGATGACATCTACGATTCTTTTTTGGCATGCAGTACTATTTACTATGTAAAATTATTATGTATGAAACCTAAGAACTACCAGCTGGTACTTGGCAGGTGCCAGTTAGTCATAGCAGATGCCATTTAATCAATTGAAGATTATATAACAATACTAACTACATTTCAGGAGAGCCCTGTGCACATGTTAACCTTTCTACAGAGTAACAACACTGGATTGTTTGCTAAAAGATCCAATAAAATTATGTGGGAATGTTTAGAGTAACCAAATGGACATTCCATCTTCTCAGAAAACTGAAACAGAAACCCTCTCTAATTTCAATTTAACTTTAAATAGAACCAAAACGTAAACGACAAATACAACGCTGCCTCACAATCATCTGCAGAGTTCAAGTTCTGTCCAAAGACAAATAAGGCAGACTGTATCGGCCTACTGGCCACATTTTATATTTGTCTATACTGTATGTATTTTCAGAATTGTTGGATTCAGACTCCTTGTGATTTGTGAAGAACAGTTACATAAGAGGGACACAGAGGGAGACAGAAATAAATAGAGATCTTTGGTGCTATTCTGCCAGATGAGAATGTGAGAAACATTACAGAAGTGGAAAGCCTGAGTTGTTCCAAAGCCTCCTGGCAGAGAGGAAGAGTTTCACTCTACATGCTGGGCTAGAAAAAGAGACCATTTTTAAAAATTAAATCACAATTATTCACAAATGAATGCATTAATTTTTTCTTGTTTTTGATATTTATATGACATGTGACATTTACACACAAAACCTTCTTGTGCGTCTTAACAAACTCTCACTCTTTAAAAATATTAGAACAAAATTCAAGTATAAATTTTAATTGGGCACACAGCCAATGAGTTCAATGAATGAATGAAAAGATTGTGTGAAATCCACTTGACAATGCCAAACCATAGCTTTGTTAAAACAGGAAGGAGCTTTGCCTTAAATTAATTAAACACACAATTAAAAAAGATTAATCAACTTCCACTCATGAGAAAACGTGACGAATCCTACATGTGCTCTAATTTTTTTTTTACTGACTGTCGTTTACGACAGGATGCCTGGAGCGACGACAAAGGCCATGTTTCACTGGACAGCCAACAAGATTACGAGTTGATCGAAGCCAAACAGAAGCCTGATGGATACTCTCTTCTCTTCAGAAGACAATTCAGTACCTGTGATCCCAGAGACTACGTCATCGAGGTGTGAACAGTCTGTTCTACACTGTGTGTGTGTGTGTGTGTGTGTGTGTGTGTTTGTGACAGAAAAATAACTTACAGTATCATTTGTCCCTAAAATAAGATATTTTCATATATTTTCCTTTTACCTCTAACTCCAGTTCTGACCCCATATTTTCTAGCATAAACAGATAATTGGACATCTCTTTACATTGTCAAATTATTGTTTGCTCATAATGTATAATATTCCAATGCATTCCATTTTCAAAGACTATCCATTTTCATTTTCTGCCGCTGTGTCCGCTGTAGCGGGAATTTGTTCTAAATTATTTTACAACATGAGTCAATCAATATACAAATAGTAGCCCTTTCCAACAATACTAATATTATATCTCTACTCTAAATAGAAACAGTGATGTGCTCAAATAAAAATTGGGTGTGTTAGAAATGCACAGCTGCCATCTTGGCAGACAAAACAAACATACCCACGCATCAGCAAATAGAAATAAAAAAACTGGCTTGTGTTTGCCTTCGAACTTCGGGCGTGCACTAACCAGCTCATTGTGTAACGGGTCAGTCACACCGATTGGTCAGAATTGTTCATTTAAGTGTGGCCAGTGGATTTCTAGGTTTGTGTGGTTGGAACACTGGAGGTTGCATAAGTAATGTAGCATCATGACTGGGACTCCTGGTATGTTTGGTTATTTGTATATGATGAATATATATTAAAAATATGACGCGTCATGAAGTTTGTGAAAGGATGCAGATGTCGTCCTTCATTAGCCATGTGTCTGCAACAATATTTAAAAAATAAATTAAATCATAGTGAAGTGATGTTCAGTTTAGTTAAGAACTAGTTTGTATTAGTTGAGCAATTTAACACTAATTTAGGTTCAGAGTGACATATAGCTGTTGTGCTTAGTCATTTAATCTGCTTCAACCCTTGCTAAATTATGCACACGTTTCTTTTCTTTCACAGTTAGGTTGGTAACAACAACTCCATAGATAATTATGTTAACAATATCTCTCTATTCTTAAATAAATAAATCTTTGTTGGCCTTTAATTGACATAAAAAGAGTTGTATTTTCAGTCAATGTGCCAGAATGTTTTCGCTGTCAAGAACCAGCCCTGGTCAACAACTTAAAAGGACGCTACAGTACAGTATATGAGAATCACTAAGCAAATAATGTTTGACCTGCAGCAGGATTTTCCTCTCTGAGCTGATGCTTGACATTTATTGTTACATGAGAATCGATATAGGTGCATTCACACATATTACTTTATGCTGCATCGGGCAAATTATATCCGTCTTTAAAAACTGGCAGAAATTGACAGTTTACAGATGGCGAGAAGGAGCAGACTCAACATGGTAACATATGACAGTGTACTAGCACTCTGCTCATGTGTGTAGGAGGGTGTGTGTGTCTACAGTCTTGTGATAGATTCATTTTGTTTTTAGTGCTTACAATAAAAGTAGTAGGCCTAATGATGAGAGAATGTAGTTCCATGTATGGAAATACAATTACAAAAGCATTCATTATCAGTGATTATGGTTGCCATGGTACTGCTCCAGACTTCACGAGCTGGAGCTACCAAACAAGTGCCCGTCACCATGACAACATAATGAAAAGTTCTTTATGCTTTTTTTGTCCCTTTTTTCTTTTGGTGCACCAGGAGGGAACTGTGCACATCATCTACGGCTTCTTGGATCAACCGCTTCTCTCGCTGGAGCTTCTCAACCTGTCCCGAGTCCACACCGGGCTGCAGAGAGTGCTGATGCTACGCCCGAACACACCCTCACCAACGCTGCCTCCTGATGTGCTGACACTGGATGTCTTGGCGCCAAATGTCATCATACCAAATCAAGAGACCACTTACTGGTGCTTCATACAGAAGCTTCCTGAAAACATGCCCAAGAACCACATTATTATGGTATAAATGATTAAAAATCAAAAACACAAAACGTAGAGTTTATTTACACACAACAAAGTGGGTGTTAAAGATGATCGTTCACAAGCAGGTACTGTTCCTTCTTTCCCTGCTTGACCACACAAAACAAGAGCTGCATTGCCATTACTTATTACTTATTACTCTCTGCCATGGTTAGAGAGAAGTAATATTAATTTCAACAATTCAACAGCGCAACAAATAAATGCCATCAATACATTTTTCCTTATTGATTTAAATAGGGTATGATTTGTCAAAAAAAAAAATTTTATAAAGCGATCAGCAAGCCTAATTCTTTTTTAGGTTAATGGTTGGCTGTATGAAAGTAAATTCCAGACAGCTGAACATTCATATTTAATATAAACTTAAAAGGTGAATTGATTAAACAGCTTTAGATAACCATGATCTGGATCACTTGGAACCTTCACAGACATCTTAAAAAAGACATGAAACATTTCATTTTCGGTGCTGGCCACAATGCGGAAAATGTCCTAATTAGGTTCAGGACCGTGGTTGAGGGACGATCACACCAACATGACAAGAGGATTGAGCCCAATGCGAACACTGTGTAAAATGTAACATTAACACCCCATAGATTAAGATTTTACACGTCATGTCAAAATAACTCAGTAAATATCAGCCTGAGTGAACAATTTGCTCTGATGTCAGACTTCAATGTGGTCTTTTCAGCTTTCCTGTCAGTGTGTCATCTGCAGCGTTTCATCCTTCTTTTATCCATATCTCTGTGAACTTCTGAGCAGGAAACAAACGCACAATGCATTTATGTGCATGGGGACATTCACAAACATCGAGACTGCAGACAATTCATTTCAGGTGAAAGTTAGTGACATCAATGTAGACTGTAGGCTACCTGTTAGAAAACTCTATCACAACCTGCCTGATATTTTTAAAAAAAAATTAAATTAATGATGGGGTCTTCTGGGGATAAGTGGTGCTCAGGTATAAGTAGGAACCAATGTTTTGGAGTTAGGTTTCTACCTGACAGCGTCAACTGATGCTAATGCTGAACTCTGAACTTTATCCCATTTCTATTTCCATGTCCGTTTGTGTCTGTCAGTATGAGCCAGCAATAACTCCAGGTAATGAGGCCATTGTACACCACATCGAAGTCTTCGAATGTTCTCCGGAAATCCTCAACGTCCCGGACTACAGCGGCTCCTGTGACGACAAGATGAAGCCGAACAAGCTCAACTTCTGCCGCCATGTCCTAGCTGCTTGGGCGATGGGAGCAGAGGTATGATGGGAAAAAAACACCCACCCAGATCTTCTCACTTTCATCCTCATGAGGATCATTCCACTAATACAATAAATAAAATAACAGCAAATTTGTACAATAAACAAGCACAAATTTCAAGACGCATAAAAGGTGTCTAATTAAAAAAAGGAGTTGGAATAAGATCTGCTATACCAGTGATCACAAAGTCTAAAACTGTGAGCTGAAAACCTTGCAAATGTGATCCTACATGCAGCACAAATCTATCTTAAGCTTGGAGAGCGTCTGTGTGTGGGAAGCATAGTCACATGCAAACATTCACAAATCTGCTCAACACAAACATGAAAACCACACATTTATATATAACTGAAGGCACAGAATCAGATGCATCCAAGAGGTTTTATTGAATCTTACAATCGTATTGAATCTTGGCTACAAACCTGTCATCATTAAAAAAAAAGGTTACCTTCTTGCAGTAATCTTCTCCTTAAGTATTCTATGCAGAAGAAACATACATTTCCAACATCACCCTGTTGGCCACTAAATTGCACTAATGTACCATGGCTACCAACAAGTGGACTGACCAAGTGAGAGAGCAAGTTGCCTGTTCAACACATAAAGCAAAGAGGACAGAATGGAGAGCCTGTCACCATATTTCTCTGCTTGGCTTTCTGCTGCATCGCAGCAAGCCTGGCCCCTCTCTGATTGGATTATCTGCAAGCCAAACAAAAACAAGCAGGATGCCTTCTCTGAGCTGTGAGCGGTGAAGACAAGATTAGGTGGGAAATATTCAGGCCTCTTTCATCACCTCTCACGGTGCTGTTCCATTCTCCCCTGTACCACGGAAGGGAAATGTAGTCTCGCACAACAAGAATCACAAAATGAGAAAGAGGGAAACATAGTGTGGAAAGTTTCAAATCGGAGAATAACAGTAATGCTTGACACCGTCAAAGTAGGACTGGAGAGGACAACATCAGAAAAGCAGATGTGTGATGGGGAGAGAACATCCCTGTTCATTTTCCTGTTATGCAGCTATTTCTTCCATTACTGACATGTGGGATTAGTAGACGTGTCTTCTGGAATGAAGACACTGATGATGAGTTGAAGTCCTTCCATAATATAGAATAACATCAGTTTAGAACATCTTGTTCAGTTCAATGTACTGTTGTCATTTTAAATGATGTGGGTGGTTTGGAGTTTGCAAGCAGACATACATGCAGGGACTACTTTGATAAGTGATGGTATCTGAAGGCAGACGTGAAGCTGCCTTCAGGTGGGTTCATAATTGCAGGTTAAGACGTCCTGCTGTGAGTGAAATGACATGTTCTCATCTGGAAATTTTTAGAAACACCTATCAAGACTCAAGTGATTCCATATCTTTCAACACTTGAGGAAACCTTTGCCCCAGGGGTTTGTGTGTGTGGGCTACTTCTCTTTGACATCCTCTAACAATGGATGTCATTATCAAACACCATAGAAAAGGATGCTTTTAGAAAGGTCATAGTGTGATTCTATCGTTTGATCCTTTTCAAAAAACACTTCTGAATCTAAAGAAGTGTCTTTGTTTAAATATGTGTTTGTGTGTGTGTGTGTGTGTGTGTGTGTGTGTGTGTGTGTGTGTGTGTGTGTGTGTGTGTGTGTGTGTGTGTGTGTGTGTGTGTGTGTGTGTGTGTGTGTGTGTGTTTACCTCCAGGCGTTTTACTATCCTCCTGATGCAGGCTTGCCTCTAGGTGGACCAGGTTCCTCGAGGTTCATTCGTCTGGAGGTCCATTACCACAACCCTCTCCTTATATCTGGTACATGAAGTTCATATGTAAACATACACACACACATGCACACACACACACGCACACACACACTCAAGCCCTCCATGATGAGAGCCAGGTTTATCTGTCAGTTTTCAGATATAACTTTTGATCTCACCTCTATGATTCACTACATGCATACATTTTCTAATTCTCAACATATAACTCTATTTTTTTTTTTTTAGCTTAGTTGTTTTCAATTATGATTAATTGTACAAATTTTCCCTCTAAAGTTCCTTGAATTCACCAGAACAAGTCAGACATATTACTAAGCTGCTGACATTTTTTTCTCCATCTTTTCACTAGTTCAGCCAAATGATTACAATGCAGCTTTTTCTTTCAATTCAAAATAAACCCTAGAAGTTAAAAATGCTGCAGCATGTGTATTTACCAGGACTGGACAAAACACTTGTGTTTCTGTGAGACTTTAGTCACTCTCCTGACTTGACATCACAATATATTAACATCACAAATTCAACTTATTTTGAAGATAAATAACATGCACGGTAAATACTGTACATTTTTACCTCATTTGTATGTTAGGCTGGTTCAGTGCAATATAACTCAGGCTGGCATTCTGGTGTCATGTATGACTTTGATTGTGCATAACATATTCTAACATTTCTTCATACAGGCCGTCGTGACACATCAGGGATACGGCTGCATTACACCCCCAGTCTGAGGCGGTACGATGCAGGAATTATGGAGCTCGGCCTCGTCTACACTCCTGTTATGGCCATACCACCCAAACAACACACCTTCTACCTCAGTGGATATTGCACCTCCAAGTGTACTCAGACGGTGTGAACACAAAAAAACCAGCAGCATCATTATTGTTATTATTTATGGTTAATATGTCAGGAATATTGGACAAATATTTTAAGATTGTCACAAACCAGTCAAAAGCTGGGACAAAGTTTGGATTGGTGCTGTATTTCATATTTCATTCATTTAAGTTTTGGTCTGAAAAGCACAAGCTGTCTATCTGCCCTTTTGTCAGTCTAGGCTTTGCCTCCAGGAGGAATCTATATTTTTGCATCCCAGCTGCACACACACTTGGCGGGACGTGGGGTGAGGACAGTTTTGGTGAGGGGAAGTAAAGAGCTGGAAATGGTACAGGAGGACAAGCATTTCAGTACACACTACCAGGTGAGAAGCAGTGGGCTTAAGGGTACCCAGAGAAGTTCAATACAGAAATCCACCTTTGTGCATTTTATCTCATATCACACTGGATGTGGGAAAGAACATCAAAATGAGCTCTGCCCCGCTGGGGAAAAACATTCTTTTCAAAAAGTGTCTTGGAAAGTCCTTGCTATGAGCCCAACTTCTACCAAGTTGAATCAAAGTCCATCAGGCTTATACATAATAGAGAGAAACGGGGAGATAAATTCTATCTCACAAAGCCTAAGAAAATAAAATAATTACTGTAAGTTGCCTTTAATGATCAGATCCACTCAAACCCTTTCAACATGTTTTTGTGAAACGCCACTCAAAGTCAGAGAAATGGACGAAGGTTGTGAAAAAAGGAATGAAGAGTTCAATTGAAAGAAACTATCGACATGAAAACTATCTCAACAAAAAAACTGAGAAAAATAAAATTTGATCAACATTTGTTTGCACAAAGACAGCCTTTTTAGAGCCTGAAAATACACAATACAACTTTTGAAAACAGGCTTTCAGAATCTAATCTTTTGAGAATGCCATCCTATCACTGTCATGTGAATAGACAAAAATCAACTTCTCTGAAAGACACCACCCCACCAGTCTTATTGATGATATACAATGGCCAGAACAAAACAAGCATCGAACTGTTTGTCACGCTCTGTTGGGTTTTATGTATCCATCTAGATTTGCTGAATTTCTACAAAGATGTCATTCTTTGGTGATATTGAAAAGTTTCACCATCAACTACTGCCTTGGCATTACTATTTCAGCGTTCACTATCATTTTTATGTATTCATTTGCATAGGGATCCCTTGAAAAAACGTTGCAGTGCAAATGGCGTGGGAAACAAACGATAATGTGCTTATTCATTGTGTCTCTGGCACACATTTGCGTTAATTTATACTTTTCATATAAGGCTTGCACATGACCTATGATTTTAATAAAAACATATGTAGCATATGTAACAATGCAATTTAATTATTATTAATTATCTGAGTGACTATTAGGAAATGTTCCCCTGGCAGAAATTTGAGATACTTAAGAATAAACAATAGTGATAGACACAATTATAAGAGTCATTTAGACCTCATACAATAAAGAATTAAAACTGACATTAACAATGTTGAGAGAGCATTGTTGTCGCTTTGTTACAGGTACACAAACACACACACTGAAACACAAAACATCTGCTAGCAGCTTCGACTAATTCTCCAGCCATTGTTGATGTCACACTAATATGTCTGATTGGCAGCATTGTTTCAAACTGTGCAGCTTCATTACGCGAATGAGGACTTCATTAAACCATTCTCAGCAAAGCTAACTGATTCACACACACACACACACACACACACACACACACACACACACACACACACACACACACACACACACACACACACACACACACACACACACACACACACACACACACACACACACACCTAATAATGTGGAAAGCTGCATTCAAGGAAAACATCAAAAGGAACCATTGTTTTATCTGGACAAGGAAATCTGTTTTTATATTCATTTATTAACTTAATTTTTTTGGAGATGTTTGGATAAAATGGACTGGATTCATTTCACCAAATATATCAGAACAAGTGCAGGTAGTTCTCAGGTTACGAACATTCAGAGATACAAACTAACTCACGCCACCATTATCAACTCTTCTCCTGCAGTTGGCCTTTCTACCATAACCCCTACCGGAGCAGCATTGCGATGTTTGTGCATCACCAACTCTTGTCACCCCCTCTTCTTATCGTTTCTTGTTATCTCTGAGCATTTCAGAGCGTCCAGCTTCATACCTAGGATACTTTACCGTTTGTCATGGATGATAACGGGTAAAGGGTAGTGTAGGTAGTGGTAGTGGTGATGATCCCTCTGATGACAACTCTGCTTCTGACCGACAATTATTTCTCACTCCCTTCTTCCTTTGTTCTAAAGGTAAACTACATGCTACACGCTATAGGGATTTACAAAGGATTCATTATTATTATTCTTAATTAATATATTGTCATTGTAATCGTTAGTTACAATGATTATTCCCACATCATAATTGTAACTAAATGATGTGGGAACAAATGTCTGATTTAGTTTAGGTTTTGTTTTTATGTCCTGGTATTGATTTTGGTGAGTCTTAAGGAATAGTACTTTCATATTTAGAATCGTAGGCATTTAAATGACCTTAAATGGCGACTATAAGTTGAAATTTAGTAAGTAACAACTTACAAACAATTCAACTTATGAACAGCCTCTCTGAACCAATTGTGTTTGTGTATTGAGGACTACCTGTACATCTTACAGAATTCTGGAGAACAGTGTTGAACATTCTGTATGTTTTCTCTTCTGGCGTATAGACAATCCGGGTTCTGAGGGAAATGGTAAATGTTTTGCCTGTAAGTATAAAGTTGTTTTGAAAAAGGGTATTATATTCTCTAATGTATGAGGTGCTTATATGAAATATAAGTCTGCTTTGAACATCTGCTTTTCTGTCATAACCTTGAATCATCTTTTGTCCTCTGTTTCTAAACTTGGAAGAAAAAAAAAGAGCTGATGGTGTGTTCATGATTGATCCTGCAGGGTGATGTCCTCATAACAAAATGCACTTACAACACAGAAGATAGGAACAAGCCTACTGTGGTGAGCATCAGCCTCTCAATGCATTTGTTATATTGCTTAACGTTGAGCAATGCCATGAACAGCACAAGTTCTGCTTCCTCCAATCCCTCTTCATCTTTTGTCTTCAAACTCACCATAATTCCTTCATTCTACTACACGGTCTGCCCCATCTCATCCATATTCCTATGTCTGTTCAGGGAGGGTTTGGGATCATGGAGGAAATGTGTGTTAACTACATCCACTATTACCCTCGAACTAAACTGGAGCTCTGCAAGACCCATGTTGACAAGGGATACCTGCAGAAATTCTTCAGCTTCATTAACAGGTAGAACACATGCAAACCATCTGTTTCGCTCTCAATCATTTTTTTATTTTGTTATGTGCATACTTCATTCTCTTTTTCATTGTGCACCTCTCTCTTCATCTACTGTATGACTAAGCATCTTTTTGTTTCAGTGCTGGCTCCATCCTTTGCTGCTCCAGGGAGCCAGATTAATGACCTCTTTTAATCTGAAAAACCAGATTTGTCTCTGAAAGTGAAACCGTCTTCTCCTGTTGTTAATTCTAAGTCTTTTAAACTACCCCCCGCCCCCAACTGACTTTCCTTTTGTCCTTACCCTCCTTACCATCCAGGTTCCATGGAAATGACCAGTGTGTCTGCAGTGAAGTTAGTGTGACAGAGCAGTTTTCTCAAATACAGTGGGACTCTTTCACTGGAGAAGTGCTGAACTCTCTTTACAGCACAGCTCCCATCTCCATGCACTGCAACCAGTCAAGTGTGACTCTCTTTCCAGTAAGTTCTGACTCATGCATGCAAGTTTAACCAACAATTAAACCAGTTCAGACAAGAGATGTACATAGACCAGCTTTAGGGACAGCTTGTTAACTTGCAAAAACTAAAACACATGCTCAGGTTTTGATCAGAGCAAATCTGTCACTGACAGACGAAAGGAATATTGAAGTCTTGGTAATTTTTTTTGTCAGAGAAAGGTGACGGTCAATTGTGCAAGAGCAAAACACATCAAAAAACACAAAACCAAACAGATTGAGTTTCAGGTAATTAGCAAAAACCTCGCAAGCAGGAAATAATTGTTAGATCAACTGGCAACACGCTGAGAAGATAATAATTTCGCACAAACACACTGATACATATATGATTCCAAGATAGGTCTTGTAAAATGGAAAGGCAACAGTCTCTTCTTCTTTATTGACGTTGAGTCTATATAATACTCAACAATAAGTAAGAACCTAAAACAGTTGAGCGTATTTATCATTTGATATAGTGTATTGTGAAACTGCACAGGGACTTGCTGCTCTCTCAACATCAAGGACTTTACCAGCTTTACCAAATGTTCCATCACCAACACCATATGTCTGTTTCTCCAGGGAGAGTGGGACAAACAGTCCATACCAGTGGTTACCTCCACCCTTGACAAACCTCGCTATCCCTGTGAGGGAGGAAGTCTCCCCGCAAGATGATCCCACAGACACCTAGTTTGAGCAAAGGCAGGAGGAGGGGGCATTATGAGATGCTTCAGCCAGAGGAGAGGTCACCAAACCATGAGGCCCCTGCTGAGATACTGTACTACTTAAGTTTTTGTGTGTTATCATCATTAAGACATGAAATAATATTATCTTGCTCCGTGTTATTTGGTTGATGACTTAAGCGGGATCACAGTCTGACGGAAAAAAGACAGAAATTCATGTTGATATTTGGGTTGCTTTCATTTTGTCACATTTAAGGGTTTACAGTGTAATTTACACACACTTATACAAAATTGTCCTGAGCCTTTGCATGATTTATTCTGTCACACAATACGTATTAAAAACTTGGCAATTAAAAATGATTTTATCAACGTACATATCAGTTTGACCTGACTCACTGATTCCTATTTGTACACTACCAACTACATTCAAGAATTCATCCTGCTTTTCCCCAACAAGCCTTCAAAATACTCTCATGGTCTAGTCAGCTTGTAATCAATCACATAGATAACAAGCCAAACATACATCATATGTGTCCTTCTCAAGTATAGATTCCTTTGATACGTTTATTCTCAGGGTCAAATGGAGATTTGAGGTGAGCTTTGGCCTTGTAGGTCACTCCCAGCCTCTCCAGGGTAAACTCACTGTTCTTTATGAAGTCATTAGTCACCTGAAACAAACAGGAAGAAAGGGATTGGGTGAAAATAAGAAAATGACAAAAAAAAGATGGGTGTTACATTTTTTAGACAAGAGGAGGCCGTGGGGATGAGAGTGAAAAGTGAAAATTAGATGTCCAATAATTAGTTTTGTTGATTTTTTTACAAGACCTTGGAGTAGGAAAGGACCTGTATTATTTAAGGTAAATTTTTTGAAAACATAAACATAAGATATATAAGCATGAACCCAATCTGTCATTCATTGAGTCCTCAGAAAATTATTATATATTACAGATTAACATTTGTGAGGTCATTTCTCCTACTTGCAGGTTTTCTTTTCACGAAAGATTTGAAGTATCAATATGTTTTCTCAACGTCTAACTGAAAACATTGTAAACAAGAAGGGTTATTACTATAAGGCTGGGAAAATATAAGACAAAGAAACATGAGGTAGAACATGGGATAAAAAGGGAAAAATTATGACAGCTCAGAGACTAGACTGATTACGAAACAATTGATACAGGGTGCAGTGTATGCACAAGTGTGTTTTAGCTATTTACCACGCCTCCATCGGGGTTCCGCACATATCCATAACCAATGGTTTTGTTGATATAGAAGCCATATTCAGAAAGCCGCAGAGAACCAATGGGAATCCCATTACAGAAAATAGCCTCAAGACCAAACATGGGGACTTTCCTGGTGGGTAAGCGAGAAAGTGAGAGAGAGAAACATTATAACTGAACAAAGAGACAAGACATTAACAAATTCATCAGTGTATGACTTTCCTCCTTTGCTGAGCCTAGAGTTGCCTCCTGTTCCTTTTCACTCTATTCACTTTCCAAAACCCATTACTGAAGACATCTCTATTAACACTTGAAAAGCAGGTGACCTGTGGTCACTTGTGTGAGAGCCCACACAACCTTCCTTCACTTCTAGGGCTCTTCACAGAGAAAACCTCCGCAGAGTGTCAGCTCGCTACTGCTAGTTAGTCCTGTTTCCCATAGGACTAACTTATTTAAAGCCCCTCTGATATTAACGCGGCTCTTGGTTGGTATTAGGTACTGATGGTGCGTGGAGCCGCCTGAGTTCTATGAGTTTGGTGTTTACAATTTGTTTTTTGGTTATATGCTATGGTGAAAGAGACCAACCTTAACAGTCAAAAGAAATATCTGAAAATTAAAATGGAACAAAATACTCTTACACATTTTTAGCATTTCCTGTTGTGCTAAATGAAATTGAACCATTTTAAAACCAAGAAGCTCAGGCTTTTTACTGACTCATCAATGGTGAAGCAGACAATTTGCTTCCTCAGCCCCTCCTCCTTTTGTTTCTCCAGGCTATCACGGCCAAGGAATGGGATCGAGCTCCTGAGTTTGCAGGTGAAGGCTAGCCCCGCTTCCAGGGGTGTGTCATCTAGACGAAGGTCAGAGTGCCAGTGCTTGTGCCCTGATAAAGAGATGTAAAAAGAATTGAGGCAACAACTGTGATGACTGTTGAAAGAAAGGTGGAAGACTGTTTATTGAAGGCTGATTTGTAGCTCATTCTCTACATGTACTTATTCTGTTGGGGCTGACTTTTTATTACCCCTTGCTAAAAGTTACCTTTCTCTATGCTGAGTGAGTCCATGGCCCTGTAGCCTGAGTTGATGATGCCATGCTTTGCACCAGCAGCCATGACAGCGTGGTACACCGGGAGGCAAGAGTCTTTTGGAATGTGCAGCTCCCAGCCAAGCTCTCCAACAAATGACAGACGCATAGCTCGTACCTGGATGAGAGATGTAAAGGGGATCATATGATTTGCGTGTAATGTTTTAATTCAATTGCTATTTATGTAAATTAGCAGGGAAGAGATTGATGTCAAAATGTGTGTACTATATTCGCAATCTCACTTGATGTCCTGACACGTTGACAACTTTGTGTGTGGCATATGGGAAAGCTTCGTTGCTCAGGTCAGTATCTAGAACCTCCTGAAGGACGTCTCGACTGCACACAGAAACAGAAACATCAATTTCAGAGGCAGTTGGTCAATAAAATGCTAATAACATATGTTCCCAAACGTATTATGGAGTGATATCAAAGATCATCTCCTGCAAATGGCACAATCACACACTATATGTTTTGTACATTACAATTAACTCAGAATAGTGTAAATTATTGTATCAAAATATAATAAACGTTGTTTCATGGTCAATTTACATATCGTGGTTGCTGTAAATCTACTCATGATTGACAAAATACTGTATAATATTAATATTATAATAATATAATAATAATAATAATAATAATATATAATATAATATTAATTAGTAATATTAATTTTAATGCTATGTGTAGTTTGTGAGAAGAAGCTATTACAGAAGAACAGATGATTAATCTTCCTTCATTTTACAAAGATCAAAAAAATTGAAGGTCCACAAAACTTGTGTAATGTAGCATTCATTATGTTTGCTGTGTCAAAGCAGCCCCATCTCATCTCACAAACACACTCATGCACTAAAATCAATATTACATAAAGATGAGTCAACAGATAAAAACTACTAAGCTTTGCTTTCTTTGCTACTTGTTTGTTTGTGAGTGGGCAGGTAGAAGCTTTTCCTAGAAGATATTTTTGAACAGTAGGGCAGGACGCCAGGGTCCTGATATGTGGGGAAGGGTCCAGGTTACATTTGTGTGTACTGTGCATGGTTGTGCATCTGTGTGGGTGCCCCTTTCTTTTCTTAAAAACGAATCAATTTGGTCATAGTTGACGTACAGCTTTGCATTCACAGATAGGTTCGTATCTGAGTAAACATTTCTTGCTTGTATTCATGTCTGCAGGCACTCATGTATGTGCTATTATGCACACGCCAATACTTCCTTCAGGTTCATCCCCACTTTCTGTTCTCTCTAATTTGTTCACTGGTCCCGAGAATGAAAATAATTAACTGGACTGAATGGTGTGTGTGTGTGTGTGTGTGTGTGTGTGTGTGTGTGTGTGTGTGTGTGTGTGTGTGTGTGTGTGTGTGTGTGTGTGTGTGTGTGTGTGTGTGTGTGTGTGTGTGTAGGGGGGTTGACAATGGTTAGCTATGAATAAACACATATACCGTTTTCTTACTAGTAATCCCATAATTCCCAAAAAGAATACCACATACTGTATGAGCTTATTAATTGCTCTTTGGACCAAGCTGATGAGCTGCTTAACAGAAAATGTGAAAGAGTGAACACACTCCAATTTCTCTAGAGAATGAATCATCTCTTGGAGAAATAAAATGCATTGTTTCAATAGATGCTGCAATTTTCTCTGTCTTTGAGGGATCCGCCTTGTTTTCAAGAAAACAAAAACCCAAACAGAGGAGCGCTGATTTCCTGCCAATCCTCATATGTTGCAGAAACAAAGTGGAACAGCTGAGGATAATTGAATTGCTGTGTCTTGTTTGTATCATCCATTCATACACACAAACATGAGGAAATATCTGCAGACAATTGACAAACACCCAGACACTGAGAGTATGTCATTTACCCCAACATTTGATTTCTGGTGTGATCAAGATACAAAAGCAGAAGGTACATTAGAAAAGAAACAAAGTGGACCTTAAAAATAAGCAGCTGAGAAAAAAAAGGAGTGTGGAGGAGAGATCAGTATGTGATCTAAAAGAGGGAAAGCAAGAACAGGAACTTGGGAGAAAGTAAGATAAGACAAGCCTCCAGGAGAAGAAATCGACACAGCCTACACAGGCTGGCCTAACCCTGATGCCGGAAACAGGGAAGAACAAAGATGGAGAATGGTGATGTAGAGAGGACAGGACATGAGCTGGGAAGAAGAGATAGGAGTTCAGAGAATGAGATGGGGTGAAGGCAGCTTGGGTAGGCCTTGGAAAGCTGTGGGAAAGCAGAACAAAGTGACAACATTGGACTACATCTATGCCTAAATTTTCTGTATTGTAATCATATTTGCACTACATAATTTCTCAGCCACAAATGAAGAAATCAACTCAAAGTGCTGGGACGAAGCCAAAACCCACCGGACTATGTCTCGTCACAAATGACATGTTTATTCCTCGATTCCAAAATATTCAAAAAATCACAAGATTTTTCTTAATTAGACAAAATGCAATGTTTGCTCTGCAGAAGATTCTCTATTGTCTAAGGACCTTACCTACACCGTTGTCTGTCCAGGAGAAGACACTCATCTTTAACAGTTTTAATGTCAAGGGAGTAAACGCCAATAAAAATGTCATCTTAGCAGCTGCTGATTTTTGGTTAACATAGGGTAAAAAAAAAACAATTAAGCTAAAAACCCGACAGTCTATGTTTAACAGTATTCATATGACTTGTTACTGTTACAGCCCTATTCTCAGTCCTCCTACTGCAGGAATGTGGAATGTGTAATTGTAGATGTATTATGTCATGATATATAACATAAAGTCAGCTGAACATACTTTATTTAATTTAACAGCTTAAATGTCAGAGATAGAAATTCAGTCTTGTCTTAACTCCAGGCAAATATTCCAAACAGCTTACAATGTGTTCTGATCCTAGTTATTGGGTTCTTTATTTTGGAGGTTCTGCTTTTTCTGTTTCTTTTTTGTTCATGTTGTATATGTTGTTTTTGTTTTGTTTTATACCTCCAGTCTTTTCTTGTGCTCTGTTTCAACTTTTTGTTTGACTTGTTTCAGTTTTTTGTGTTCAGTTGTGGTTTGTTCCATCCCTCTACAGGTCCTGCTTCATGTTTGTTTACGAATGAATCCTCTAGTTGTGGTGTATTTTTTAATAATTGATGGCTGATGTTTTCACCTCGAGTTCAGTTAGTATTGCGGTATGAAGTATTTGTTTTTTAATGTTTGACTTAAAAAACAAATCTCATCAGCAAATTCTGTTAAATCTCACCTCTTGGGTCCCTGGATGCTGATCACACCCATGTCCTCTGTATGGTCTGTCAGCTGACAGCGAAAGCCCTGGTCCTGCAAAACTGTTTTAATGTGGGTCCAATTGTGTTCAGCCACAGCACCTCCAGTAGCCAAGTAATAGACATCACCTGGAACAAAGGTAGAAAAGGAATCGAGTCATTGGGGGAAGCACAAGAGAAACATTTAACATTTAGATTTAAGTACAGCCACATGTTGTCGACAGCACATAACAATGACATCAAAATTATATATTTGAATAGTTGTTCTGCAACTATTTGAAAATCAGGCAAAACTATTTGCAACTATTTGAAAATAAGGGAAAATGTATGTATAGAAAAGTATTTCTTTTGAGTCTTTTGTTTGTATAATGTAGAGATCTACCATATCAAGATATATAACCAAAAGTATTTTTCTGTGGAGCACTTTGGATGTGAAATCCAAAAAGGTCCTTCATCCCACCTGGAGCCAAAGTGAAGTGCAGACAGAATTAGTTTTAATACCCACTCTGTACTTCTGCTCCTGTTTTGCTACAGGTCCATTTTTATATTGTTGCATTTTTATACTTATTTTTGGAATGAAATTTTAAATTTTTAAAATGCGATTTATAAGGTGACTGAATTCACTGAACTGGATAGTTCAATTATCGCCTAAAGGGATAGGCACATATGGAGTTGATCCCCTTCATTAACACTTGAATACAACATGGTACTGGATTGCCTCCACCAATGAGAAAAACAAATAAAAACTGTGATTATTTTTGTCTCTACGGATAAAAATATGATAAAAGAAAGACCACTTCCAACACACACTTGTGATTATTAAACAGCTTTCCAGTCTACATGACAAATAGAAAATTTCAGGTTAGGTGTTGCGCATCTCCATCTGCTTGAGAAGCATTTGGTTCAGTATTTCTGCTTGTAATATAATTGTAATAATAATGATAAAATAATGTAATAATGCTTGTAAATACAAGAGACGAGCAGGTAGTCATGAAACAGCACTGATGCACACACTCTGTTTCTCACCATCAGAATGTGGTGCCAGAGGCAGGTTGGCAGCCCCAGGCTCCAGTCTGCTCACTGTCAGGTCAGCCTCCACCCCCCCTGTCTTATTCAGCATGCAGGTGTACACAGTGGAGCCTGAAACACATGAAAACACATCAACACTGTGTTCTCCTGGCAGACCTCTGTGATTTAAAGTGTGAAGTCTCTAGGAACCCAGCAGATACAACCTTCAGAATATAAGTAAACCTGAAAGTGAGGTCAGTGTTGTTTGTGATAGATCATTTGTGCATAATCCAGGTTTTGCGTCAACATGTACATGTAAAAAAGATTTTTTTGAGCTGAACTCATATTCTTTACACTTATTATGGAAAGTCATCACTCTCTAGGAAATGGTCGCAAAACCGTGCTCAAATTTTGCATATAAGAATACATTTTGTATTGTTGTTCCCTGTTTCCTGTGGGATATTTGTTCTGTCATGGATCATTCATGTATTTCCCTTTTCTGTAAGCTGTCTGTGGCAGCTGCTGATGGTATATGATGGCAAAACAGCATAATAGTACACAGGAACTCTTGTGGTACATCTTTTTGTCCAGGTTCTGTGCTGCCTGGTGATCATAGCCTTGGTGACCTTAGGTCAGACTCTTTTGAACACATCGTAAACAATCTTCAAAAGAGAAGTCCCAGTAGCGGGAGGAGAGAGAATCCCTTCTTGTTTATCCTTCATTCTCCTCGCTATGAGGGGATGAACTGCCTGTATTTTACTGCAATTTCACTTCAAATAGTTTTACTTGGGTTTTTACTCATGCTACCCTTCATTGATGAATTCATCAATTTAGTTTTAAACTGCACCTTCGCCTGTAATTGAGGATCCTTGCCTACAACTACTTGGAGAGACAATACAGTAGAATGTATTGTTAATTATACTTCTTTAATCAGTGGACTGTATTGCTTATGCGTACATACAATAAATTTCATGCTGCAGCAGACTGACCTGGCTTTTTGTTGACATCAGCAGTGAACAACCAATCAGCCGCCTTTTTGGCATCTGGTCCAGTGAGATAGAACTTCCCAAAGAGGGACATGTTAAACACAGCAACACTGTGTCTACATGAGAGACACTCATTCTTAATCTGTATTGAAAAAGAAAAACCCTCAAATTAACACAGTTTCTGCTTCTCTTTGCAAAACATGAAAAAAATGACAATTTGGAGCCATATCCTTCAAAAAAAATTGTTCATTACAACCATGAAATTAAAATGCCAGAAATAATTTAGGGTTTTTGATGTTCAGGCCAACCCCTGTGGATGTTACTAGCTGCTACGTTCTATGAAATGTAAGCCATGATCCCATCAGGGAGAGTTCATACTCATTTGGCCCTGATATCTATTGACCCATAATCGTTTGACAAAGCAAGACATTGTGTGCAATTTAATAATATTATTCTGCTGGAAACCAAAGCAGTCCATCCACGATATTGCAGGATTAATGTGGGAGATTTTTGGCAGAAGGTGGAGGAAACAATGGTATGCCAACTGTGCAGATTGGCTTTGATGAAATGGACAAGGCTGCAAGGTTGGACAAAATGCATGCAGACTGTTTGACATTATGTTAATTATTGCAAGCTTGATACTGCATCACGTGTCAGTTCAGTTCTGGAAATGACACTTGAACACTTACCACATCATGATGTGGAGGGAAATCAAAGGTGTATTCTCTGGCCAGCAAGTCACGGTACTTGTAATCAACATGCTCCTCAATGTCATAAACCCCATAGTAATCATAGTCTTTAACCTTTACAATAATAAAGACAAAAGAAGAACCAGACAATAATGAATTAAACAGCATTTCTAAATTCTAAATATATGATGACAAAGCCGTGGGGAAGTCTGATCCAATAGTTTCTCTTTAGCTAGCCTTCAGGAAAAAATGGTACAGGCATCTAACTAAATCGTTGGTATCCAGTATATGTGTGTGAGGTCTCACTGGAGCAGGTCCCTCTTTGCTGAACCAGCCTGGTCTTTCCCAGCCATTTCGCTGCTGGAACACACAGCCCTGCTCCAGCAACACCTAAAATAAACAATTCCACATAAGACAAAGCAGAAAAAAAATCAATTTATTCAGTCTTTACTTTGTAACAGCAGCATAAAATCATGCCTGATTTAAAAAATGGATTTATTTCTAATAAGAAAATATTATTTTTTATTTTTTATTCATTATGTATTATTACATAATCAGCAACTTCAACCATTCATACCCAGAACCGCAAGGTTGTGCAATGTTTGAATCTGAGCAGCATAAGTAATTTTTTGCAGCTCCCCCCCGCAGCAGGTATAGTGTTTTATCTTATGACTTCAGCACAAGATTCTTTGGGAATCTTGTTGGGAAATTTTCAACAATTCAAACCTAATTAAAATGGAAGGAAGTGATGATAAAATCCTTCTTCTTGCACAAACTGTTGGTAACATATTTCTCTTGTTAATTCTTGATCTCTTGACCAGCGTTGAAATAAGATGCTTCAGTGCTCACCATTCCCCTTGTTAAAACTGACAGTTGCCCACAGTGGGTAGGTATTTCTCCTCTTAGCAGGCAGCTACCTGTCTCTTGCCAGAACTTCCCACACCGAGCTGTATTTATCATCCACGCTACTCGGGTGGAGAAAATGTGTGAGTGTCAAAGATGGCCTGTTAGTGTTCTGAAATAATCCCACCTTGTCTCCAAAAAAATAGATTAGTCTCATTATTTACACAGGAAGAGCTTCCATGGCTGACCAAAGTTCTTCAGTGCATAATACATAGGATAGAGCCTTATTTATAATACACTAATTAGACCCTTTCATACTCTGCATTTATCTGAGGCTTTCAAGCAGTAGAGAGGCTGGTTACAAGGTGATGGCCCTCAGGGAGCAATTTGCAGGAGTTCAGTGGGCTTCCAATGGGGAGTTGGACCAACCAGTAACACCATCTCTGAGGATACAAGTCTATAACCTGAGAGTCTATATCTGGATTTAAATCTCCAAGTTTTAAAAATTACATTTAGAACAAAAGTGTTTTCTCCGTGTCTGAATGAGTTTTCTCCGAGTACTCCTGTTTCCCCTCCGACATCATGAAAAACAGACATGTAAGGACCCCTTAGGTCATTTTGGCCAACACTGGTAAGCGCACTCAGGAATGCCATAGCCCGACCAACTCTCAATCTGACTTCGCAATTTCATTGTATGATTGTAAAATTGTATAATGACAATAAAGTTCCTTCTTCTTCTTCTAAAAAACATGGCAAGCAAATTCTGTTTATGTATAAACACAATTGACTAATTACAAATGGTGGTGAATTATAAAAATATGCAGAAAATTCAATGCAGTGGGGGGTTTTTTATTTAAAAATAAAGTCTGCCACTTGAAGCAGTACCATTAACATAATAATTATTGTCATGGCGTGAAGCACACAACCTTACACACCATATGAAAGTAACTATGCTTTTATGCTTTCGTGAAGTTCTGCAAAAATGCTTTTAAAAAAACAAAACGAAAGGCTTCAGAGAGAGAATTAGATCAGTCTCTACAAAAGCAGTAGACATGATCTACAAATACACTGACAACATTTCCAATACAAGTCATGTGAAAATAATCTCTTCTGAATGACTGACTAATTGCATGAGTGGTGATAGAAATTACAACATTTAAACATAAACGAAGTCTGGAACAGGAAAAGGAAGCTAAGTGGGTCATTAATGCATAAAATATGATAGAGATGCCCTTTAAGAGGTTCTGACGAGAGAAGAAGGGAAATGATGTTGAATCACATCGACGACCAAACTTAAGTGTATCATTTATTGTCTTATGTGCAGAAATCCCATTAATAAATGTAGGTACTGGGGAGAAGATACAGAGCTAACTGCTGTCTGCCTGCATCAGATGCTTGCCTGTAAACCTAAGCAGAGAAGACGTGAGAGTCAAAAAAACCCAAACAAGAACACTCAGAGATGAGATTAGGTCCAGCTTAGCATCCTCAATTCAAGACTAGCTTGACAAATTGATTTTAAACCACACTGAGATCCAACAGTACAGTCCTGTTTGGAGTTTGACCCTGTAAACCTCATTTGGTTGGTTAGTTGGTATTGTGCAATTTTACACCTCAGACCTGATGAAAACAGACATTGAGTTAAAATAAGCCATGGGGAAAGTAATTTCTCAATGGTTTTTGAGCATCAACAATCGGGCGTGTACCTCTCCTGTCAAAATGTCTTCACTCACTTTGTACAATTCCTCGTTTGAAAACAGAGCCTGTACTGGTAAGATCCTGAGGTGGGAAAAAACACTGCAGAATTATGACTGGGAAGGACTACCGGTCAAGCTGGAGAGCCCTGAGGAGGCAGGGAGTTGCTTTCTGCAGGGCACTGGTATTGAACTGACGGATGGGGATTCTGCCTGCCACATAACGATAATGATGGGTGATGGGTGATGACACTGGAGTATGGAGAAGTCTCTGCTACAAACCCCTCAATTATTGTTCTAGCACCAACATGCCCCATGATCCTCCCATCACCAAATGAGATCTCAAGTGGCTGCACCTGCCAGCTGAGCAAAAACATGGCGCCCCAGACTCTCTAACAGTGATCCTCATATGATCCACGACTGCCCACTTTATCCTCAGGGATACTGCTCTCCCCACCTAGGGGACACTGCTCTCCCCACCTTCCCTGAGAACAGAGCCAGTAGCTGCATGGTCCACTTTGCTGTTGTCCTCTCATACACTGCCTGTTGTCTCAAAGACCTCCAAGTTGGTTTGTCATTCCACTACCAAGGAACAACAAACTTCTCCAACAAACTTCATGGCATCCGTCTCATCTATCCCTCTTAGATCCAAACCATCTGTTATAAATGGCTCTGTCTCCATGAAACTCTTCCACACTCTCTCCTGACACTAGGTTAAAAACATACACCTGTGTCCCACATTGTTTACAAGTTGATGTGATTTATCAAGGTTACAACGCTTAGCCAAAAGCATGCTGTGGATACTGAGTCAAATAAAATACATTTTAAAAAGATTTTATCGAACACAGAGCACATATTGTTACAAGAACCAAAACAGATGTAGCCACGGGAAGAAAAAACCTAAGTATGAGCAACAAAATGCATGTATTATGAAACTGCTAGAAAGTATGAGAGAAAGAGACTAGTATCAAAAGAGGTAGAGGTCATAGGTGGGCAGGAAAAATTAGAAATAAGGATATTTGGTGGAGGGAAAAAAAAAAGCAGAGGATAACAGGAACTAGCCACACACTCTCTAAAGATAGAAGTTATCAAATATTAGCTTTCAGGTGGTCTATGTGACCTTCTGAGGGAGATATATAACACCACCTTCATATTACACCAGAAAATATAAGCTCTGCCTACCTAACATTTGCTTGGAAAAAGCCCCCAATGTCACTTAATATCATAACTAAATATATATATATATATATATATATATATATATATATATATATATATATATATATATATATATATATATATATATATATATATATATATATATATATATATATATATATATATATATATATATATACTGGAGCAGATGGAGAAGCCAATTAATGTTTTATTTTAAAAACACTCTAGTGCATTTTCATAGTAAGATTATACAGTGTATATCTATTAGTGTATCTTTAGACCAATAAACCATACATTCATTCTTAGTTTCATTCTTGCTTTCTATTATAAAAATAATGGTTAAAATATACAGACGAAAAAGCCTCAACTTTAGTCATAGTTGAAACGATTCCAATTAATTCACACACAAAAAATTTATTAGAGTTGCTTCCTTGATATCCCAGAAAGACCCAATTTAGACATTTGCAGTGGAAATCAAAACGTTCACCTGATGGAAAGGGTCCTTCCTTAAGTTGCGACTGGCTAACGTTTCATCAAACGGGTACACCACGGAGTATCTTTTGGAATAAGATTCATGGCTTCTCTCTCTGATCCAGCGTTGATTATCTTTAAGGGAGTTATGGAAACGCCTGAGATCGGACACAGAATCACTCAGTATCATTATAAAACACTATTGTTAATAAAATTTCGTCAATATTCTTTTAAGAAGAAGAAGAGAAGAAGGTCGCGAAGGTCCTTGCTGGTCCCTGACTAAATGTCTATCAAAAGCTAGACACTATGCACTATACGGTTTCGCCATATTAACACTTTCTGCAATAAACTCCACAGCTTAAATCCTTTGTGTGTTTCACTGTACCTGATGTCATAACCATACATATCCCTCTCAGGGCGGCCATGTATGATCCAGTGAGCCAGCTCTCTACCACAACCTCCCCCAAGCATCATACCTGACAGAAGATATAGAACTTGTTATTAAAAAGAGGTCAGAGTGACGTTCCGCTAAACACATTCATTTAAAATTTAGTTAGCTAATTAATCCTCATTTTCAATGATTACAGTATTTAAAGTCATTCGCGACCGACTTCGATGTGATTGCGATGTTTCACTATTTTTCTAGCACATTAAAAGTAAAAATATCAATTTCCCAATCAATGTCAATCAATCAGTCAACCTAACATTTGAAATTTACTGTTATCTGCAGTGACTTTCCAACTTTTTAATTCTGATTACTAGGTCCAACAAAATGAACAAAATGAACAAAATGAAGTCGGGAAATAAAAGAAGAAAAAAATGGTAGACCTCCCCAGTGAATGCCTTTCTGGAGTATTGTCACATCTCCTTTATCTGGAAAACGGTCATTTGTCCCCTGGTACAGCTACCGTATACGTCACATGACTTACAGAGGATTGTTTTGACCTTCCATCTTTTGACTCTTGCTCACAGCTGCCCCTAAGCAACCGGACCTCAGCAGTCGGACAAATCTATCTGATACCAACGTCACAAACAAATGAACACTGGAAAATATTTCTCTATCTAGTCCCGTACCTCTCATGTGTTCATGTGCTACTTCCTATTAGCAACCATCTTCTTGTGTGTGCTAAAAGTGTATGTACTGTACTATCAGTAAAACCTCACAACGCAGGATCACAGCCTTGCATCCCTACTTAATCCTTCCATCTCAATCGCCCTCTCTGTCCATCTCTCATTCACCTGTGGGCAATTCCCCTCCAGGACATTTAAGTGGCAGGATGGATGGACAGATGGATAGATGGCCAGGAGTGAAGGGATAGAGGGAGGAGGGTGCGGTGATGATTGAATTCTCCCAAGACAATGTGGAGGCAGTGGCACTGATAATGTCACCTTAGGTTACCAAACTGTTGTGTGAGAGTGTATCTGTGTGTAAACCCTCATGCTCATGCTTCCACTCCTCTCATCATCACCTCATGTGGCTTTGCACTTCCTCTTTCCTTCCCTGCCATTGGTAACTCGTTCTATTATTGTTCTTTTATGCTTTTCAAACATTTGTTCCTTTGCATAACATTATCTACCACCCCCTCCTCTCTTCTCCATTGTTCTCAGATTATTTTAAGATAGTTGCTCTCCCCCACTCATTTACAGTGACGCCACTAGCAATAATAAAGATTTACAAGAGGGAGACAACATATATAATTGTATTTATCCTCCTCCACCATAACACCCCTGTAAGAATGTTGATTTTCAGGTGAGTCTGAGTCACATAAAGACTACATGTACAGTACATGCCAGAGTTTTTATCACCTGAACATAGAAATTAATATGGCTTAAATAAATACTTGTCTTTGGCTCCAAGAGAAAGATTAAAATGTCTTGTTTACTGCAAAGCATTACTTTACCAATATATAAGTCTTAAAGAGTAACTTTCTACTCAGGATAAACACTCAAAATATTTTCTAAGTCTAATATCCCAAATATTTTTGGGAAAATAGTCACAGAAATACTTTTGTATTTTCCTTGATAGCTTTTTTTTTACCTGCAAATGAACAGAAATCAATTTGTCTCCTATAATTTTTTACACCCAAGAACAACAGGAAGATGAGATTATCAGCGTCTTCATTCCACTTCTGTTGCTCATTTATTCTTCCCTGACCATCTGTTTGAAACCAATGAACATCTAATTTGATGATATATAAAAAAGAAATTATGTAGCGAAGAAACACAGATCCATTTCCACATCCCGCTTCAAAGCGATGATGTTTGTGTTCGTGTGTTTGTCGGTTCGTCCGTCCATTACTCCACCAAATATCTTCACAACAGTTGCAGATAGGAAAATGAAACAAAAGGCACATTACTCGGGTGGCAAAGGGGATGAAAATGAGATGATGACCTTGACCGTGAGAAAACGAGATCAAGGTCAAATTTAAACTTTTGTACACTCAGGAACCGGATAAGATAGAAAGATAAGGGAAAAGTCCAGCATGAGTAAGACCACAGATCAAAGCACTGCTTTGATCTATAAAAGTATGTCACAGCACTAGCTTTGATCCTTGACCTACGCAAGTAGGTCAGGGTAGAAAAAGACAGAGTAATTCGATTTGGTACTTTTGTGCAGTGCAATTAACAGCAGTTAGTACCAATAAAGAACCATGGGCAGGATAAATGAACAAACTGGACATTAACAGTTCAGCATGATTATCTGATACTGGACGGAAAAATAATAAGCAACTTTAGTTGCTAAGCAACACATACAGTCTCAGTGTAGACAGAGCTCCAGGCAAACCTGGAGATTTTGACTACTTTAGGGATATCGTAAAGTGAGTTTGTGGACTTTGAGTTTGAGCTTGCAGTGAATTATCTCTACTGTCTTTGTATGCCTAGAGCCAAAAATGCTGAGAAAAAAAACCAGAAGAAACAAAAAGACATACAGAAAACTGAAAGGAGTCTCACTTTTATTTTATTACATGCTAGATTATTACTGTGTGTGTGTGTGTGTGTGTGTGTGTGTGTGTGTGTGTGTGGGTGTGTGTGTGGGTGTGTGTGTGTGTGTGTGTTTCTTAAAAAAACACAACTTCACAATTCATGCTCTCTTCATTATCTACCAATGCAAGAGCATACACATTATGTTTATTCCAAAAAATGTTAACTTTATTTCCTCTAGTTAAAAACAAGTTTTACATGATCAAAATGTTAACACGAATTGTAATGTGGCACCAATCTTTCTGCCATCTTGGCAAACTGCTCTGGTGTTCTCAGAGTGCCTGTGTGGAACCATTGTATTTCTGTGATAAAATATGCTCAGTGTGCAGGGCTTACAGAGCACCACTTCATTTGGTTTCTTTAAATTCTCTCACAATTCAGATTCACATTTTAGCTGCATCTTTTTTCTGCTGAAGAATTATGCTTTAACCCATGGGTCTTTAATTATAATTACATGACGTCCAGTAAGTCAACCTTCTTCCTCTGATGAGATTCAGACTGTTAGATACCCACAAATTCAGTTCATGTTTTGATCCACATTGAAGCAATTAGTCTGGCTCGCATTTTTATTAAATAAAGAATTAAATATTAATTTCATGCAGAATATGTTTTGGCATAACTGATTTTTAACAAAATGTATGTTTTGGAACACTTCTACATTCAAAGTTACAGGACAAATATGAAAAATACTTTGTGTATGCTTGCTTACTAGTACTGCAGCTCTGCTTTGTTCATAACCTTTGACTTGAACCTTTTGTCTTTTCCTCTCTTATAACTACCTGTCAGGGCTGTTGGAATTTTTTTTACCCTTAATGCTACCAATCTTCTACATTCTCTCAGATGGCTGCGATACATTTCCCTCCCTGTCTCATGTCAAAGCTCCCACAGTAAGTAATGGAATGACTTGGGTTGTTGTATGTCCATGGACTTTGTTATCCATTTGTGCTTTGAGACTGTCAACAACTTGGTCAAATTTAGGGGAAAAACACAATTTTGCCATTTGTCTTTTTATATTTTACCAGATAATTATTTCACTTTGACCTCACTATCACTACAATTTTGTGTTCTATCAATAATTACTTATACGCCAAATAATACTTGAAAGCATACAACTGTGAGACACATCATCTGTTTTAGGTTCAATTTATGATATTGACAATCTTATATCTACCTTCTCTGTTGTCTTTGTGTTGTGCTCATCTTTCTCTTATGTTTCTTCTGTCATCCATTTATTCTGAAACTTTTTCTTTGCTGGAGTACTTACCAGAACTGTTGAAACCACAGCCCAAATAGAAGCCCCTGACCTCCGGAGCTTCTCCCATCAGTGGCTTATGGTCTGCTGTAAATGATTCTGAAAACAGTGAGAACACATTATAGATAAGAAATTTAAGATATACAGGCTAACCAACAAGATGACATATTTTCCAGATAATTTTATGTTGTTTTTCAACTGAAAAAAGCTCTGTGTGTGTGTGTGTGTGTGTGTGTGTGTGTGTGCGTGCGTGCGTGCGTGCGTGCGTGCGTGCATGCGTGTGTGCATGCGTGTGTGTTTGTGTACCTGGTCCACAAACAGTGGACTTGATGCCTATCTGCTCCAGAACAGGAATCCTGTTGACCGCACCTTCAATATGTTGTGTGAATACATCCCAGTTATAGTCAAACAGGTGGAAGATAAAACTATCAGACACCTGGAAAAACAAATGTCAATTAAATCCAATGAAGCAAAAATGTATGTGAGAGTTTCATTCTGTAACACCAACGAAACACAGGAGTCTAAAATGTATTCAGCGTTCACGCATTTTAACAGAGAGACAAACTTTTTACACCACAATACACAACCTCCCTTGTGATAATTTTCCAAAGTTCCTCTACCTAGGTTCACTTTGATCATTGGTGGAGACCCACTGGAAACTACAGGGGGTCTTGTTCTTGCCCTACAACAACAACAAACAAGAACCAATGCAGTCAAAGACTGCAACATCCCGCGACACCCCTGAATTTAAAAATTTACCCTGACCTGCTTGCATAGGTCAAAGATAAAAGCTAGTGCTCTGACCTACTTTCATAGATCAAAGCAGTAACTTTGATCCACGGTCTTACTCACACTGGCCTTCTCCCTCATCTTTCTATCTTATCCAGTTTCTGAGTGTACAAAAGTTAAAATTTGACCTTGACCTAGTTTTCTCAAGGTCAGGGTCATAATCTCATTTTCATCCCCTTCACCGCCCAAGTAATGTGTTTTTTGTTTCATCTTTCTATCTGCAACAGTTGCAAAGATATTTGGTGGACTAACAGACAGACGAACGAACGGACTAGGAAGGTTGCCTATAGATACCTTACCTATAGATACCTTATTCCATTTCAAAATGTCCCATTCTTTTTACCTTTTAAATTCAATTTCAAAAAATGAAAACACCAACTACATAAAGCAAACAATAACTTGTTTTGTTGGTAATATCTGCAGCATTCCCTACAACAATGTCTTTAGGGCTGCTGCAGACTTTGAATCAGACTATAGCCACAACACGGTCCTAAAAGACTCAGTCCAATTTGTCAACTATTTCACACGAGGGAATCAACATTTGTCAAATCAGACAAATTTCCTTGCAGTCCCTTGTCATAATTTTAATTTACTCACAGTTGGACCTCCATAACTCCCTTCTTGTCAGCTGGGCCAAAGTGAAACTGTCTACAAGTCACACCAAGCAATGTTGACTGTCTCTCCGTAAAATTCTTCCTCCTACACAAATCTAACAGGCCGCATATCCAAAAAGCCCAACACACCAATTTAAGTATGGTGGAAATCAAATGTTACAGAATGTGTGAGCTGATGTTAGTTGTTTCATATGAACAAAATGTGATCTACATAATTATAACTGCAAGACCCGGAGTATAGTTCTTTATCCTGGAAACTAAACTTCTTTCAATCCCTTTCAAGCCAACAATTCTACTCATCATAACTTGGTCTTCTAGTGTGCTCAGTGTCTCTCTGCTAATACTCCTTTCTCTATCTCCTTTCTTTCTCCATCTCCCTCAAGACATCAAAGCATTGTTCAACGCTTGAGAACAAAGAAACAATACTTCTGCACAAAGAAATACTCTAAAATGTAAAACCGCTGAAGATTCTGTAGAAAGACAAGAAGCCAGACTGGAAAAATATCACAAAGTCAGTCTGACAGGGAAGACGTGTCAAAAGAAAAATTTACTGGTCCCCTCAACAAAAACTGGCCAGGTGAATATTTGGTTATCTGTACTTTTGTTAGTCAAATTGAAAGAAATTAATGAATTGCTTAAATTAAAGGTTAATTTAATCAATCAAGAAAAAATGTCAGAGATGCTTACGACCAAACCTCCTAGACAAATTATCAAATATTGGGAGACAATATTTGAGATTTCCAGAAATCCAGTACATTGTCAAAAAATATTAGAAATACGCTATTTACGCAAACATTAAATAGTAATTAAAATTAAAATAAAATATGTAAATGAAAATGTCATCGGGTCTTCTATTACTGTCTAATGGGTGTCTGGTGGTATTATTCTAAGCCCTTGCTTTAGGGCATTTTTATGCTGACTTATCTGCCTTCCGGAATTAACATGTGCAAGTAATTCTTACCATAGATGACACCCTGTTTGCTAAATGATTAGGAGCTTCAGAATAAAATATTGAACAAGGAAAGAAGATGAAGTTGGTGGAGAAAATAACAAACAGGAGTAATATTTATTTAGAGAATTCTAGCTTACCTCATCCAGGAAAATGGGGTTGGGTTCAAAACCACCAACGGACAATGCATCACCTTGGAGACGCAGGTACACTGATGCCTCGTAGTCTCTGGCATTTGGCATATTCTGTACAGGATAAATTATTGCACAAACATTAAAGGAAAGTAATACATTGATTCATGTTCACACATTTTAAAGTCTTAATTGCCTTACCTGTTCATAAAGTGCTACACTTTAAAGCATCAAAGATAAACCACCATCTAGCGTAACTTCCTAGAAGCTATAGAGCAGGTATAACTGCATTTAAATAAGTATTCACTCACATCATAATAATAATACCTTTGTTTGACTTCATACAAGCTGAATTTCAGCTGTGCATATATTTTACACTGCAGATTAAAATTTAAATCAAAATCAAACTAAAATGATAACATTAACCTATTGATTATATTATCTCAAATTTACCTCATATTAGATAAAAACGCAAATTTTCATTAACACCTTATTATATGAAAGGAAGTGTTTCATAAACTTTAGTACAATACGGCATTAGTTTCCTTGAGTCACAGCCAAAATTCCTGCTAAAACTGGTGTCTGAAGAAACATAATTACACCCTAAGTATGTTGTGTCATTTCTCTTTCATTTGAGTGGTGCTGTTCAAAAGTCAAGTGGGTCTCAGGGTAAAAACCCAAAATACCAATGAACAAGCTGACATTTGGGAAAACAGCACATTGCTTATAATGAAAGCCAAAGTAGTCTTTCCCTCTCTGTGGTGAGTACAGTATGTAGTACATTTGAACAACACTGAGTGCTGGACCAAAAATTTTGAAGTAACTGTACCTCTAAATACATATAAAGTAACCATAGCTATTAAAGAAGAAGAACTTAATAGATCCCACAGTGAAAAAATTAGTTTTTCACTTAAGTTTTTTTAAAACACATATGAACCTTAAGTCTAGCAGTATCCTGGGAGCAGTTGGAAATTTGCGATCAGAATATCATCAACATTGATACCAGTACTGCTTGTCCATTTAGATAATAGATACCCAGTTTTTCCCATGACATTCAAAAGTAAACAAGAGAACAAATAAAATATAAGATAAAGAACCAGTTCAACTTAGTAAGTCCCATTTTCAACATTAATCATTAAATCCCTGGTGCTGATACTGTTTGGAAAAACCACTGCACACAGATACTTCAGTTGCTTGGTCTGACAAAAAAAAAAAAAAAACATCCTGGTGTGAACAGATTTCTTGAAGGCATAGTGTTCCTGTTTGTCATTTTGTCATGGGGCTAATGTCTACTAAGTGTACATGATGTCGCAGTAATGCTGGTTAAGCTCCCTTTAAATTATATAACACTGAAATCCTTTAAATCACTGTCACCCACAGGACAAGGGAAGATACGCATATGTCCACTATCTAAATCCAACATAACATCAACAAAATCACAAAGTTATATTGAAATAGGTACAGTAGAATTAATAGCAACATTCCCCCATTCTCTTCTATATAAGTATACACACTCATCACCCACAAAGATTCAGCAGCCTAAACCAATAGTCAGAAATCTACAATGTCACAGTGCCCCCTGTGAGTCATGCAGACTTATTACAGGCAGATGATGAATTTATGGAAAGGTAGGGTACAGTCCTAATTTTTTGAGGATAGATAGATAGATAGATAGATAGATAGATAGATAGATAGATAGATAGATAGATAGATAGATAGATAGATAGATAGATAGATAGATAGATAGATAGATAGATAGATAGATAGATAGATAGATAGATAGATAGATAGATAGATAGATAGATAGATAGATAGATAGATAGATAGATAGATAGATAGATAGATAGATAGATAGATAGATTTATAGATAGATAGATAGATAGATAGATAGATAGATAGATAGATAGATAGATAGATAGATAGATAGATAGATAGATAGATAGATAGATAGATTTATAGATAGATAGATAGATAGATAGATAGATAGATAGATAGATAGATAGATAGATAGATAGATAGATAGATAGATAGATAGATAGATAGATAGATAGATAGATAGATAGATAGATAGATAGATAGATAGATAGATAGATAGAGATAGATAGATAGATAGATAGATAGATAGATAGATAGATAGATAGATAGATAGATAGATAGATACTTTATTAATCCCAGAGAAAATTGCACCATGTTTTTTTTTTCACTATAAATCAAGCATTGTGAGATGTAAGTATTGAAGCGTGTGTATGATGTTGTTGCTTCTTGGTGCCCCATTCTTTGCCTGTTGTATTTTTGTATGTTTATTTATGTTTATTTTACTTGAGATATTGTAGTATTTGAGTCAAATTGCAATTCCAGTGTAACATCAATTAAAAAGGAAATTCACTGAAAAAGTGTATTTGTGGTATGTTGTCTAAAAGAGTTAAGGTGTTGGAAATTACAATACAGTACCGTTTTCAATCAGCATAAACATTAACAATGTTTAATCTAGCCTTATTTTGAAAAAGACAGCTAAATTAACATTCTTTTACAGTAAAACAATTTTAAATTGCGCCACCGACTGTATGGTTCAGTATAAAACTGGTATTGAATATGAAAGGCAGGTTTTGTGATCATTTTCAACACAAGAAAAAGTCATGCTTAACCACTTTTTATGAGTCCAAAAACACATGTGTTTGCAGAAATACCCATAATGTCATTATCAAATGAATGCCAAATGAATGCTTGTTTAAACTACCCTGCTGCTACGCAGTGGGTTAAAAAATTTTTTAAAAAAAAGCTGCACAGGTGTGACCCACTGAGGTCTTACCTGTATCCCTTCAATTCTCTCTGTCACCACGTAGGCATGATGCATCGAAATAAGAGGAACCTTAACTCCAGCCATTTTCCCCAGCTTGTCAGCCCACGCACCTTTGTGTAACACACAGTATGTATCATTCCATAAACTTTAAAATATTAAAAAAATATATAAAGACAGCTCGTTCTCAACATACGAACATGATTGGTTTCAAGAGGTTATTCATAAATTGAATTGTTTGTAAGTCATTATTTATTCAACTTCAATCTATAATCTCACCTGCACAGTTCACCACACAGGGTGTATTAATAGTTCCATGAGGGGTCTCCACTGCCTTCACCCTCTTGACACCAAAGTCATCTGTCCTCACTTGGATCCCAGTCACAGGACACTTCTCGATCACCTTATTAAAAGAGGACAGCATGGACTTATTAATATGCAGCATGGGAATAATGCTGAGACTGTTGTTGATGCTTTCAATGTGCAGAGAAGTCCTTCTAATCAACTGGTTTGTGGAATACCATTTTGAAGCCTCAAGTCATTTGGTTGAAAGAGCAAAGTAATGATGGTTTTCCTGATGGGATATGGCGACTAAGCTGAGGACATACTGTGGTGATAACTTATTTGTGATAGTATAGTCTCTGACTAAAAACAGTTTCCTCTGTCATCTATTTCTTTCTAGATAGGACCAAAACTTGAGTGAAGAAGAATAAACAAATGACGACTAGGGAAAAAGCTCATTGTTACAACTAATAACGTAAAAAGCTTAGTTGTTCCTGAGGTAATGAATAAGTCCATTTTCTCCTAAATCTATGTGGTGTCAGGTTTCTTTTTAAAACCAGTCTCTCCCCTCTGCGCATTAGAAAGAAAGCAAGTAGCAAGGTTTTACTTTTCAAACTTTGCATTTTCAGATAATGATCTGCACACTTGGTATGTGCAGTATGTCCCTGAAAAGTTCTTTGAAATGAAAAGAAAGTTATTGTGCCCCGTAAGGGAAATTACCTTTCCACTATAGCAAACTCGAATATAAGTACGTATATGTGAGTACAGGCCCATACCCCCCCACACACACACGCACGCACGCACGCACGCACACACACACACACACACACACACACACACACACACACACACACAAGGGGCCTGTAGGCTACTGCCGCCCCTTTGTTGTCCAGGATGACAGAGTAGCACAGTTTTCTTTTCATTCGTTGATGACTTGAGTGTTTTCTTTACCACTGTTGATTGCCATACTTATGAATACATTTAAAAAGGTATTTATTCTGGTAATTGATAAAAGGTTTCTAAATACGAAACAAATATTTACTTTCATCCATTATGTGACTGCAATTAATATGTTAAAGTCAGCAACTTGTGTGAATAACCTTTGAGTTTAATTGTGTAATGTCACTTTTTTTCATTTAGGAACTAATCATTCCAAATACTGTATTCTGACACCACTGGAATGCAACATTAATAGAAACACTGAGCTTGTTTCTGTCAGCCCTCATGTACATCCTAAATTCAAAACTTTCTCTTTCTGTTCTTGTTCTAGTGTATAATTTTACTTGCATATCGTCAGTTTTCAAACTCCTAACACCTGATCTTCTTGGGCTAACTAGAATTCAGGTCTAAATATACATTATACAAGTGATAATTATGTGTAGCGCACCACTTTAGGTAGCAAACCAAGCAGGTGTGTTGGGACAACCTGAGACTTTTCCGTGTTCTCCCTGTTCCTGTGTGGTTGACGAGACCCACCACAGAATAAGTAGTTACCAAAAATGAATCAATGAATGAAAATGGAGTGTATGAAGAATTAAAAATTTTGATATTATGTACTGCTGTTCCAATAAGAACTACACAAGTCGACAGACCAGCTCCCATTACCACAGCTCCCCGGGCAGTGGCAGCTCTGGTCAGGGCCGTGCACACCCCCGCTGGGTCCATGGCGCCATCCCCTGGTATATAAAGTGATCCACACAGGTCATCAACTTTCATCAGAGGATAAAGGTCCTTAGTCTCTGCAGGCGACAGGATATGAGACTCGATACCATACGCCTTGCCAAGCTAGAAAATAATCAAATAGCGACAAAATACAATTTCAATATCAACTTCTTCAAAATAGTTACAGCACAAATATTTAAGACTTTAAAAAAAAAACTTAATTGTTTGCACCTTTATTTTGAATTCTATTGAACTTTAAAGAATTTTGAATACATGGATGAAATTCAAAGTGTGATGACCTTTCTTTTCATTCTGTCTCACCACTGTAACAGTGATAGTTCCGTCCAAAATATGTAACCACGAAAAAGAGTGTAATGCTTACAAAATATTGGAGCACCATATTTATTTCAAAATAGCATGAAGAGAACATTTACATTCTCTAAATATTATTGCTTTTGGAATATTTTATGGCAGTTCTGAATTTGATGCATTTAAAAAATGTGCCAATTGCAACAAAAGACTAGTCTGCTTTCGTGGGTCACAGGGGTTGCTAGTAAGGATGAGCGAGAGCACCATTATCTGTATCTGTATCTGTTCAACCATCTAAATCACATATTGTATGTCAAAGTCAAGGCCCGCAGGCGAGAAACTACATTACCCACAATGCAACGGTAGGAGAAGTCACTGCAGCAAGCCGGCTTTGGTTTCATTGTTTATCAGCAGTCAGAACGAAGATTAAATTTAGCTACTCCCCTCCTCAAAAATAGCTAAAAGGAAGGTGGACGCTGAGAGCAGGAGGTTTCAAGCCAGGTGGGAGTCAGAGTGTGTGTTCAGAGAGGTTAGAGAGGTATATATATCATGTATCTGACACAAGAAAAGTCACGTATAGAGAGTGAAAAGAGTAATTCATCTGTTAAGGGGATTAATAAAGTTAATCCCCTTTATTCTTACTACACAAAAGACGAACAAAAGCATGCGCAACTATGAACAATTTGGAATGATCAATTCAGTGCATGTGAAGTGCATGTTCTGGAATGTAGCACATTCATCTTATTATCAAGAGACTGAACATCAGTCCGGGGAATACTCAGTGGAAGTTCCCTGTCGACATATTCTGGTCCTGTGCTCTCTCTCATCCCTGATCAACAGCCGTCAGCTTTTCCCACTGAGCGGTCCTGAGTGGCATTGTGTCCCTCCCCACAAAACTGGGGAACCACTGAGGGGGGGAGGCCCTCAGTGGAGATGATTTGTAATCATGAATTTGTTTTTGGTATTTATGCGATGTCTTTTTTTTTTAAAATATATCTGGACCTTGAGTCTGTAATAAAGTTTTTGATTTGATTTGATTTGATTTTGACTTGCTTGTTTTATTAGTAGCTCCCATGCTGAGAAACGTGTGAGCCCTGGTGTAACCCATGTTACTTTTGTCAGAGAAATGTTTGTTTGAGTTCAGGGAGACAGCGTGCATGTGAGGAATGTGCATGTAAGGCATCTTATCTGATTATGGACCTCAGTCTGAGGACTCTTATACTGATGTTATATAAGTTAACTATTATCCAAATGTCTGATCTGCCTTGACTTCAGTGAAATTATTAATGTACTCTTTAATTGCAGCTCATTTGTTTGCTTCAGAGTTAAAAGTGCCAAATTCCTTGTGGACATTATGCACAATCAACGAGTCTGACTTGAACACAGCACCACAAATGGATGAACTCTTCTGCTGATTATCAGTAGGAAAAACTTTTAGTCTTAAATAGGACAGCAACACCACACATTCTATGCACTTTGATGTCCAAATGTGCAGCCGCTACACAACGTGTGAGTGAATAGGATTGAATGTTACTGGTTAAAGATTAGCTAGTATTTCTATCCTTTGCAGACCGGCTGTTAGTAGAAAAAAATGTAAAACAGGTACATATTTCATACAATGTACAGGAAAATACAACAGTAACACATATCCCTCAAGTACTGTACTTAAATTATGCTGTATGCTAAGCCTTTCATTCTTTTACCCACCATATTTTCATCATAAAAGCCTACAGGCCAAGCAATCCAATCTTTACCGTCATGAGGCGTTTGTAATCGTCCAGCCTCTGTTTGTTATTGGCAAGTAAGAGCCCTCCGTTTTGGATCCAGCCAGTGTGAATACCTGTCTCCTCTTCCAAGTCTTGGCTAACAACTTTTTTGGTGTGGGCTAACAGCTCTATTTCCACATCACTGTGACGGAGTTGCCCCAGCAGACCTGGTGAACAGACACACAAAGTGAGTAACATACTAAGAATCACAAGAAGGCATCCATAAGGTTTGAGAATGTGTGCAGGTGACATACTAATCAGTGACGTGTGGTGAGGTTCATGGCTGGTGAGGCACTGACTTCATCATAATCACATGAACATGTTTACAAAAATATGAACCTACAGTGTACTTTATTCACCATTTAATAAGCAACAGTGAGTGGGTTATTTTTAAAGTCTCAGTAGAATTATTTACACATACAAATTTTGAGGTGAGATATGTAATCCTCCATTTTTATAGTAAGACAAGGCGAGCGGAAAACAAATGAATGGCTGTGCTTGACGCGCTGACTACAGTATATCCTCGGCCGTATCCCTGGGATCACCAGCGCCCCCTACCATGCGGCACGAGAACTGTGTGCTTCACTTCATGCCTTTTCCGTGCGGTTTCAGGACCACTCAACTCAAGAAAGACGTTACACACATACAGTTGTTGACAAAAAAAAAACTGTACATTAAATACATTAGCTAAATTATGGAAATTTAGTTCATAGAGCAAACATGTTTGATAGCAACATATGGAGAGATAGCATTACGATCGCACTTGTATAGCATGCCAGCACAGCTAGTCAAGCCATTGATCAATCCATGGTGAGGCTCGGCTGGATGGTGCCTCACCACAGGTCTCTTCTCAGTATTTCAGCAGTATATGTGAAAATTCAGCAATTTTGAGTACAAATGTAATGTATTTCTTCCATTTTTCTTTTTTTCTTTTCTTTTATGATGACAGGTGAGGCCGTGCTTCACCTGACTCCCTTGACCTCACGTCACTGATACTAAGTCAAAGGTTCTGTAAAATGTACAGGGAGCTTATCAAGACTGAAGAAAAAGTTCAAATATTGTGGGTAGAAGTAGAAATCATATGTGTGTGTGGGAAATTTCAAGCAATAAACTGACATTGCAATATCTCCGTGGGATCTAGGTGGGTACTTCTATGACGGGATGCAGAAGTGGGGAGAACAGAAGGAGAGATTTGGAGGAAAACAGTCTGTTTCTTAATATTTTGTAAAAAGTGACGTATGTGTTCCAGCTATGTGGTTAACATCTTGTCAAGTATCACTAATGAAACACAACACATTACACTACGTTTCAACAGTGAAAAGAACAACCTCCGGTTTAAACTAGACATAGTTTTAACAGATTAGATACCTTTGGACTTTGTAGTAAGACTGGTTCTGTAGCCACGTGGATTTTGAGTGGTTTTTTTTTAACTATATCTAAGACAAGATTCTTTAGCTTTTGTATTGAGTTTTACAATTTGCTCCAAACACTCCTATGACCTGTCTGTGTCTTTTAGTTTGTTACCTGCAGTGTGCCACGTAGTGCCAGAAGTCAGTCTGTCTCTCTCTACCAGAACTATGTTTGTCACTCCCATTTTAGCCAGGTGGTAAATGGTCTGACAGCCCAGACTGCCTCCTCCAATAACCACAACATCAGCGGACCTGAGGCAGATGACAAATAACAGGACTTTCAAGGAGTGATTATAATGATGACTCAACTACAGCAAGTTCACATATTCTCCTTGCAGATGATTATAAATGACAACTGAATTTGTATGGCCTCCTTATATTAGCACAAAGTACTGAAGAGTTGAACACAAAATGTATTTAATGACACAAAAAGTAAAAAGAGAACATAGCAAACATCTTCCAATCCACTAGACTAACCTGGGTAAAGGTTTAGTAGGTCCAGAGGAGGCTCCATCCTCCTGCTGGAGCGTCTTCTCATAGGGGACACTTTTCTCCTTGGTGGGCTCTGAGCTGTAGGACCGGGCAGTCGTCCTGCACAAAGGGGCCACAGGAGACCGCACTGCCGACGACACCCATCGAAATGTTCTCCCTAAGAAGGCCATGGAACCTTGTGGGCTATAGGATTACGCAACTGCATTAAAAAAAAAAAAAATGACGGAGATGATCGAGAGCACGAATGGGTGGAAATCCAACACCCCAGCTGCTGTGTCGATCAGCGGCAGAAATCATGTTAAGATGTCAAGCATTGTCATGTGTTTCTAAATAAATTGTTGGTATACCATCAAGAACAATTTCTCCGTGTCGTTTTGTTATTTTACATAAGGAAACTGCTGTTAAGATGTTTGAGGTGTCACAAAAGACTTTTTCTCAGTTTAATGGTCAAAAACAGGTGTTATGGTGAAAACAGCCTATGTTCTATTGCCGATTACCAAAGAACAGAAAAGGTAGAGAAAAACTTCATTATGGTTAATAACAATAATCATAATAATAACCGGTTTGTTCATAGGTCCTTTTTTGGCATTCGCGGTCACCATACAACAATGAAAAAGAACAAATACAATCATGAATAACATCAAGTACAGTCTATGCTCAAAAGTAAGCACTTATTATTTCCGTAAGAACACTTACACTCGACTTATTGTTGTCCAAACACAATAATCCAGTTACCTAACAGGGTTCTTAAACGTCTGTTTGATCGCACAATGAGTCTCAAGCGACAGAACAGATGCAGAATACCAGGACAGACGCAAAGTGACTGAGAAGCCGTACATCCAGTTATTCCCTGTAGCCAATTATCCACAGTGAGGTCTGGAAGGTCCCAGTGGACACAGAAAAACAATCAGATCACACTTTCACTCTCTCTCTCTTTCTCTCTCTCTCTCTCACACACACACACACACACACACACACACACACACACACACACACACACACACGCACACACACACACGCACACACACACCCACGCACGCACTGGAATTCCAGATCATCATAAATGTATCTAGGTCAAGTTAGTATCTGTAATGGGGACTGATTTCTAGTTTTGTGTATGTTAATGTATGACTGATAAGGCCTCAGTGTGACTGACAGTAAATAGTTGAAACATTAATAAACTTAATAAAGTCACTTAATAAAGTCTCCATGTGATCAAGAGTTACATACAACCAGACAGTATTTACAGTATAGTGTAGACAGACAAAACAACTAGGATCTCCATTCTGTTTAAAAAGGGCACATTGCCATAACTTCAGCTTCCACCTTTGACTGCATCCTCAAGGTCGGAACCACTTTGATATCTGACTTGTATCAAAATAATGTTTTTAATTTATATTGAGTTTTTCATAAGAACACAGAATACCTCCCAGCACCTGAGCCAAATGACCCTACACCTGGTTATTGTAGTTCCTACGTAGTCACTGATTAACAGAGATCTGTATTACTGAGGCACCGAAGTAATGTATGAGCAGTGTTCACACAGTCATTTACTGTATTGATTTATATTTATGTACACAAGTTTTTGTTATGTGGGAATACAACAACTATCAAAATTGTACTTAGTTTGGTCTGTGTGATGGATATATGGTATAAAGCTGACATTGTTTTATTTAGATATTCAAAAGCCCTGGCGATGAGCTGGCCTTTTATCCAGGGTCTACCCCTCCTCTCACCTCTAACAAGCTGGGATAGGCTCCAGCAGACACGTGACCCACAAAGCGGATAAGTGGCTGAAGATGAGGTGATGGCAAGAAAACAGCTGGATGCATGAAATGTATTAAAAATGTTTAGAATTCATGTTATTCAGGTGGGTCAGGGGGGTTGCTGGAGCCCATCTCAGCTGACACTGGATGAGTTGCCAGTTCAGAAGTGAGCATTACCACAAACAGTCACATTAAAACATCCATTTAAAAATTGACGTAAATGGCTAAAGTCAGCACTTTTGAAATATTCACGCTTATGAGAAATGCTATAATTTGCAACAGAATATACCCATGGACAAACGTCATTTATAAGAATTAATTTAATAGTGTGATTAAATCAATGACTCATTCTACATTAATAAATGATTCATTCCATACTACGCATTGACATTCAGAATAATCAACACTTTATGCTGATTATGAAATGACATACAACTTAGAGTGAAGTAATAAACAGTTACACAAACTTCTTGGCTGCTGTTCCCTGTGTGATAAAGTTTTTTGATCATCTATAAGATCCATTATGTAAATAGATGTAAACAATGTTGAACAATTTAAGAACATTTCTAAGTGGAATATACAATTTATCTAATGCTGTTCTAAAATAATGCAATAAGGCAATATTTTGTTGGCAATTAGCTTTAAAACAGTCACAGAAACAGTTTCAAAAAACATTTTTGATTGCATGTCGCATTTTTTAAATCAAATTTGTTGAGGTCCATGTTTTTAAGTGCATTTTTTTTCATTGAAAAAATTCTATTTAAAGTTCCGTTTGTTTCAGATACACAAGTCCTACAATACAGTCCTGAAATGTACTTTTGTACTAAGAACAAATAGATCCTGCAATGAGTTAGCGTCCAGTATCCTGCATTTTGCCCATGGATGGCTGGGATAAGCTCCAGCAATGTGACTCATTCCACATCAGTAAACATTTAATGTTGAATGTGAAACACACCAGAGAATAAAGTTTACACAAAACAAAGGGATTAGTGACTAATTTATGGTCTGGTTGTACTCATTAAATCAACATCAGGAGACCGGACACTTTAAACCACACTGCATTCTTCAGCATTCAACAAGTTTTTCTGGAATTAAGAAATAAGACTGATAAAAGAGTAGGTATAAAAACATGGTGCCTAGAAACGACATGACTGAGTCTGATATCTTCATACATGATATGAAACCATCCATAAAAGTATATCACGTCAATTTTCATAAAATCACTATTATGAGTACAATGTTCATCATTTGAGATGCCAATCCCTGTAGATCACAATGAGCTTAATACTATATAAGAAAATATTAAAAGAAGTCCCTCTCAGACTCGGACTCATTCTTCATCTGGTTTATTGACATGAGGTCTTTTTCAAGCATAAATGCCCTTGACACGTTTATTCTCAGGGTCGAATGGAGATTTAAGGTGGACCTTGGCCTTGTATGTCACTCCCATCCTCTCCAGGGTAAATTCACCACTCTTAATGAAGTCAGGACTCACCTGAAAATAACAGGAAGAAAAAAACAGGAAGGAAATCAAAAAATGACAAAATGGGATAAAGGAGATAAAACTTTAGAAGAAACTAAAAAGAATAATTTGAGATCAGCTGACACAATGCAACTGGGACATGTAAAAAAAGTATGAAGCTCATTTATTTTTGAATATTCCAACTGGAAAAGCATTTGTCAGATAACTTCTCTGCTCACACATTTTCTCGCATCAAGATATTTACTAAAGTCAGGTTTATCACGCTTTCTTTTCTAGTGTTTATGTTGTGGTTTTGTTGGAAACTTCTACCCAGAATAATTATATCCATTCCAGGGCTGGAAAAAAAGAGGACAATGACAGGGATACAGTTTGCACTGAACGTTTAGGTGTGTTTTAGTCATTTACCACGCCTCCGTCGGGGTTACGCACATATCCATAACCAATGGTTTTGTTGATATAGAAGCCATATTCAGAACGTCGCAGGTGACCAACAGGAACGCCATTACGGAAAATAGCCTCAAGACCAAACATGGGCACTTTGCTGGTAGAGGGAGAGACAGAGAGGGGAGTGTTTAATTGCATGCAAACAAAACAAAACAAATTACACTGCATCACAAATAAACCCAGTGTTTATTTAATGAATAATATGTGGTTACAAGACAACGTAATAATTTAAATAATTTAATAAATAATTTAAATAACTTACTGACTTAATTTCAACATAGAATGTCCTGGACATGCAAGATTCTTATACACCTGCAGTCTTACAGCAAAGTTCATTTTGGCTCAAGAAAGTAGTGCATCCCTGGGATGCTCTTCAACAAAAATTTGCGTATCCCAACATGACGTTTATTCATCCCCGAAGTAATAACAGAATATACAGTAGAAACCATACATGCAAGGATTGAGTTTTGCTAATAGTATAATATAAAAACTAAACAAACTTAATTTTAACAATTTTATCAATAACGACGTCATAACTGTTTCAGTAAAACGGAAAAAAACAGGAAAATTACATATTGTTGTAATCATAAACGTAATCATGGACAGTTTAAGAAGTAAAGAAAGATGTAATACTGTTTTTTCCCCTCTTGCTTTCACTCAATAGTTTTAATTCATATATTCTCCTGTGGAGCACTACACCAAGCTGACAGAGCCTTCTCTACACACACTTTTTGTAAGCTGCATTTTGTCTTGGGTACTAACATTTAGCCGTGCTTCACCCATGGAAACAATCGCGTCCATTGCGGTACAAATGTCATATTTCTGCTGGGTTTCGCTCAGCTTCTTCTGCATCTTCTTCTGTACTGTTCACAGTAAAACCTGTCTCTTTTTTTTTCATTAACTTGGGATTGTTTTTTATTCAGGAAGCAGTCATTGTCACTTGGGTTTTCTCAAACTTTTGCGTCTTTTTCGGAGGCATGGTGATAATGTGAGACTAACTCGTCACTCTCTCAATGAAGCGTGGAAAATGACGTCGTGTTGCTGTTTGGTCGATTTTATTCATTTACTCATTCATTCATTCATTGTTACAACCGCTATCCCAGCTATCCCTGGTCTACTTTAATAAGGCTGAATGAAGCTGATGAGTCTCATGACCAGAAATTTGCGCAAGATAAAAACACAATAGGAATTTCAGGGTTTCAAAATTTAAGTGAATGAATAAATTTTTACTATTTTTGTTGAGTGGAAGTACATTTATTCCCAATATTGTATCGCGGAAAAAGTTAATTGGATATACATATGGAGAAGATTACCAATATTTAGAGTCACCTTAAAATCATTCTTCACTACAAAAATAAAAATATATAGAAAAATGAAAAAGAATTAAGACATGCTCTGGCAAACAGAACATCTTTTCACATTTGAAGTTTTCTTTTACCTTGTAAAAAATTTGAGCAAGTGGTTAATTTCTTTCTGACTAGAAATTTTACTCACTCATCAACAGTAAAGCAGACGATTCGCCTCTTCAGCCCCTCCTCCTTTTGTTTCTCCAGCCTATCCCGGCCCTGGAATCCAATTGAGCTTTTCAATTTGCAGGTGAAGGCTAGCCCCGCCTCCAGGGGCGTGTCGTCTGGGCGGAGATCAGCGTGCCAGTGTCTGTACCCTAATGAGGAAACAAACAAAATAATTATTATAACAATGATGGTTATTCTGGTATTCATTTTGAAAGGCTTGCTTAAAGTTGATGTTAGGATGTGCAGCAGTGTTGAGAAACCAAGACATAAATGCAAGATTGGAAATTTGAATCTATTTAATGAATCACAAATTTTGCCATTTCATAATACCATTTCTTCAGTGTTTTCTTTGTTATTTTATATTGAGACAAAACAGATGAGCTTCAGTCAGACTGTACTTCACTGAAATTCAACTACACATATTTACATGTAGTGTGCTGCATGGTAGTATACCAGCACTGAAACACAGAATCACTTTTCACTGTCAATTTGTATAATCCAATCTTTCATTCATGTTGCAGACCCCATGCCTCACTTTACTTATCACGTGTCTGAAGTATGTAGCACCATATACGAACAGTCTTGTTGTCGTGGCAGCAGAAGGAACCATTAGGACGCAGTTTTTTCTAATGAGCAGGGCACATCATGCCCATACAGAAGTTAAAAATAAGCCAGCTAGATTGTTTTGTTATGTCATAAAGCTTCACAGTTTGAACAGAAGTCTCTCGCTATCCATACTTGTCCCACAAACTGTTAATTGGTGACCACTTCAACCTTAAGTTACCTTTCTCTATGCTGAGAGAGTCGATCGCCCTGTAGCCTGAGTTGATGATGCCATGCTTTGCACCAGCAGCCATGACAGCGCGGTAGACCGGGAGGCAAGAGTCTTTTGGAATGTGCAGCTCCCAGCCGAGCTCTCCAACAAATGACAGACGCATAGCTCGTACCTGCATGAGAAGAAATAGATGCAGACGGGCAAGCAGAGAACCAAGATACCATGTCCTTGCTTGACCTTACCCACATATAAACATATAAAACAGCATTCAATAACTAGATCACAATAAATACTAGTTGAAGATGAGGTTCACAAAAACTAAGACTACAGTTAAAATTTTCCTTTAGAATTGGAAATGCCCAAAAAACCCCAAACAAAAGATAGTAAGACACCCCAGGGAGTTACAGCATGTTGACTCAGAATTCAAAATATTAAACTGGTTTTATTGATCATTATATCATCTGCCAGATTTTTTAAATCATCAGCACTTGACTGAACAACCACTGACAAGGTTAACATCAAATGTGTGTACTGTATTTGCAATCTCACTTGATGTCCTGCAGCGTTGACAACTTTGTGAGAAGAGAATGGGAAAGCCTCGTTGCTCAGGTCAGTATCTAGAACCTCCTGAAGGACGTCTCGACTGCACACAGGAAAAAGAGACAGAAGACAGAAACATCATAAACAAAGGTGGTTGGTAAATACATTACTGTATATATTCTTAAATTAAGTTATATTAAAGATCATTTTCTGATAGGACCTGTTGGGGTTATATTTTTGAATTTTTGGGAAACTTCTACAGACAGCTGTTGAACACAAGTTGATGGAGAGTCCCCACCTCTTTGGTCCTTGGATGCTGATCATCCCCATATCCTCTGAGTGGTCGGCCAGCTGACAGCGGAAGCCTTGGTCTTGAAAAACTGTTTTAATGTGGTTCCAATTGTGTTCAGCTACACCACCTCCGATAGCCAAGTAGTAAACATCTCCTGGAAGAGCAAAGGCGTAAAAGAAAAGGAATGAAGCAACAATTGTCAGAAAACAGTTCAGTAAAGACCAAATATTATAAGATATGTCAAGGCATGCTAGAGTAATGGAATGGAAATAAGTTATCTACACATAAAACTGTTGGGCAGGTGCAATACGTTTTGCGTTACATTGTCATGTTTATAATCAAAATATTTTTAACCACATAACATACAGACATATAACATACAGTTTTATATGTCTGTATCTTTAATTATTTTACCAAGAAAAGTCCAATGGTGACCTAATTCAATGAACTGGGTAGTTCCATAATCACTGAGGAACAGGAGATAATCTAACATAAGAAGAGTATCAATAATTGATATGTGACACAGTATTACCCCACCAAAAAAACAGAAAACATAACAAAAAGCTGATTTTCATTCTTGAAAGACACACCAGCTCTAAAACAGACTGGTTCTCTCCACCTTTCAGCACAGACGTTGGTCTTATCTGAAAAAATGCTCAGGACAACTTCATACAACCACACCATCATTCATGTTGCAATTTCCTTTTTCCTTTTGAATATTAATGAGCTTTACAGGCCACAATGGAAAAAAAAATTCCAAGTCTGTCATCTCCACTATTAGCTGGTTCGTGTTTCTGGTTGTCACGCAATTCACCTGTGTTTGACTTTTGATTGACAAACAGACCAAAGGCACATGACTGAACATACACTAAAAAATTGAAGTACCTAACACTAGAACAGATTCATACAATAATACATAGGCAGAACCGCAGATGAATATGGAGGGGAATACAACAGACATGCAGCACTAATGGACAAACTAAGACAGAAGACCAGCAGAAATATAAAAGTACAGCAGCTGGTAGAGCAGGAAACAGCACAGACACACTCTGTTTCTCACCATCAGAATGTGGTGCCAAAGGCAGATTGGCAGCCCCGGACTCCAGTCGGCTAACTGTCAGGTCAGCCTCCACCCCTCCTCTCTTATTCAGCATGCAAGTGTACACAGTGGAGCCTGAAACACATTAAACACATCAAATGTGTTCTCCTGGCAGGCTTAGGCATGTACAGTCTCTTGGAACCCAGCTGATACAACTTTCAGAGTAAAAGTAAAACTGAAACTGAAGTTGCTGTTGTTTGTAACTCTCTTCTGCATGACTGTGGAAATGAATAAGAAAGTTTTAATACAGTCAAGTGCTTGCTAACAGATACTTTTTTCCTCTGTATTTAATTATCTTCCTATAATTTGTTTAGACACAATGCTTTTTAATTTTGGAGGGGCAAAATCAGGGGTAGGAGAGAGTTAACTATTCATGGTGTCTACTGTTGAAATCCTTTCTCTCACCCTCTCATGCTCTTAACATAATACAACCGGACCTCTGCTTGCCGGTGAGTGTGTCTTATGACAAAGATTGCAAGTCAGTCTCAGCTAGTGATAATTGAATGGTGCCCCATGGGGCTTCGAACCGTCTGGGGCAACTAACTGTGCCAAAATATGTTTCATTATTCGGCGCCCCATTCATTGGCAATGTGGGCGTCATCTTTGGCAAAATGGCCGTACTGCAGCCACACAATGGTCGATAACCCCAGAAAACATTGCTTTGACTTTTCATGTATTGCATATATTTTCTGAATAAAACTGAATATGATTTCATTTTATGCGTTAATCCTTGCTTGCTATATTGTAGCCATATATTATAGGAAATTGATTTGTCATTATAGATCCTTCCAGGGTTTATATACGTCTATGTAATATAAATATATACTTATGTGTTTGTGTTCGTGAGTTACATAGGATGATTAGTGTCACTGGAAAAAAATAAGGTATGTCGTGAGATAAAAGTCAAAATTCCAAGACGTCATCACAGCAGCACCGGCTTCATTCTGGCTCCGAACCACTAAACTGGTTCACCTGGTGAATGAACCAAGTAAGTGTTTTGAAGCACTTGAGTGTTTCAAACGTCATCAGTCATGTGGTTTTTCCATGTTTAAAGCAGGATTTGAAGATGTAGTTCAGAAAGAAACACCGAGTCCAGAGCGTGTATCAACGCCAAAACAAAGCGGACATCAGTAGTCTCAGCATGTGAGCCGGAGACATGACAAGGAGGATCTGATGCTGGAAATGATCTATTATGAACAAGAGATTTGATGAGGTAGTTTATTGTAAAAGAAGTGCCCTGTGGTTGCAAAGACCACATTCCTTAAAAATTCCAGTCTGAATTTTTTTCTAAGGGAATCATAAATAAAATCACAGAAATCTTATCTCTGTTGAAACTTACTGTAGCCAATATCATTTTAATTACATGAACGCCATCAAAACAATTTCTTACTAAATAAATCTAATCCATGTCCAACAAAATGTTCAATGAAGAAGCTGATGGCAGCTGTAACACGCTGATTGAAATTATTTTCTGTGTTGAAGTTTTTCTCTTTATTAATGCATTCTGTCTCATTTTCAGCCCCTTTATTCTATGGGTACTGTGGGACCTGCTGATACGAAGCATTTTCAAATCCAAGACAAATCTAAAAGCTTTGTGTGAAAACACTAAATTTCTGTTATGATCAATATAGAGGCAGGACAGATTGCTTTAGTGTATAAGAGACTATTGGAGCATTTGGAAACAATTTTAAAATCTACAAGCTGGAACCTGTTGAATTGTTGATAAATTTGAAAAAATTCGACACTACAGATTCCTTTGCCAACATCTTTACTTTGTGAATGTAGTTTTAAGTATGCTTTCTTAAAAGTTGAACTGTATTGCTCGTACCCGCAATCATCTGTCAGCGCATCTTTGTCAATGTGTTCACGCTGCAGCAGACTGACCTGGCTTTTTGTTGACATCAGCAGTGAACAGCCAATCAGCCGCCTTCTTGGCATCTGGTCCAGTGAGATAGAACTTTCCAAAGTAAGACATGTCAAACACAGCAACGCTGTGTCGACACGAGAGGCACTCACTCTTAATCTGCATTTTGAAAAAATAAAATATATCATGTTAGATGACGAAAAACATTGCAATTAAAAAAATCTATATATTCCTCTCTTTGCTTTGCATGACAAAATGAATGGATGTGGAGCCAAATCCCTCAAGGAAACAGTTCATTACAGCTGTGAATTTAAAGCAGCAGGCCTTTAAATTACCCCTTGTGCTTATCATGCAAGATAAGCACAGCTGCTGACAACCTGCTGCTTTAAACTCTATTTTTCAAGATTATTATTTCCCACAAAGACACATTTTTTTTCAGGGGGTTCTTACTAATCTGGCCCAGAGCCATTGGCTCTCTCACATTGTTGTTTGGCAAAACAGGAGTTTGTCTTTTATTATTCTGCTGCTTAACAAACATTGTTTAAATACTTAGTATCTTACCACATCATGATGCGGAGGGAAATCGAATGTGTATTCTTTGCCAAGCAATTTGTTGTATTTGTAGTTCTCATTCTTCTTATGGTCATAAGCTCCGTAGTAATCGTAGTCTTTAACCTTTGTCGTAATACAGAGAAAAAATGAGTGAGGCAATAATAAAAGATCAGCACAAAGCATGGCTCAGATTACTGTCAGGAATGTATATTAAAAGCAAGTCAGTCAAGTTAGCCTTGTATAAATAAAACACATCATTACTTATTCATTCATTCATTCATTCTTATTCTCCAGCGTATCCTAATAAGGGTTACGGGTTATGCTGCAGCCTATTCCAGCTGACTACAGGTCAAACATGGGGTACACCCCGAATAAGACGCCAGCTCATTGCAGGGCCAGCATTGTGAATTTCTAAATCCCTGGTCTCCATTTTATGTGTGTATTGTCTCACTGGTGCAGGTCCCTCTTTATTGAACCATCCAGGTCTTTCCCAGCCATGTCGTTCCTGGAACACACACCCCTGGTCGGTCAGCACCTAAGACAAAACAAGTCCACACACAACCAAATTCATTAAGTCAAGATACACAAGAGATAAACTTCGTTCAGTGTTTGCTTTGAAACAACTGCATGAAAAAGTGTAAATTTTGCAAACATACCATATTTTCCGCACTGTAAGGCGCACATAAAAGCCTAAAATTTTCTCATAAACCCGTAGTGCGCTTTATAATCCGATGCGCCTTATATATGGATTAATATTAATATAATAGTATTGGTTAAAAACATGATCGCTGAAAATAAGCCGGCAGTCTGGCCGCCAGTCATGCCGCACTCCGCCACCAGAGGAGCACCTTCCCAAGGCACTGGGGCCCACGCCCCCTAACAACGGTAGTCAAGGGGCGTCACCGAAGTCCCGGCTCTGACTGAGCTGCTCTCAGACGGTAGAGCAGACTGTAGGAGCACCGGTGCTAAAGGAGCAAAACATAAGGAACATTTAACAATTCTATTAATAAAGTTGGACTGACTGACTGATCTCAGTATTTACTAACTATTTGGCGTCGGAAATAACCCACTTTAAACTTAATTGGTCTTAAAAATGTCATTGTGCTGTCATCTGGAATCTAGTGACGGTCCATTCCATTAGTCTGTGGAAACACACGGAGAAACTGGCGTAAAGGTGAATGAAAGACCCTCAAAGCTGAACTTCCAGCCTTTTCTGAAATTCCAAGAGCAGAGTCACTGACACAAAGATGTCTGGTGTGCTGCAATTGATTTACAAATGTAGTTAATATCTCTGGGGGGTGGCGGAGGGGCGCATTCAGGCTTGTGTATTCTGTGTGCAGCGACGTGCGGTGAGATTCACGGCGGTGAGACACCGACGTTAGTCCGTTCTAGGAGTATAGCAGCGTAATATTTGACAGTAAATCAGCAGCCTGGCATTAAAAACTAGCTAAAAAGTTGTTTAGGACACACAGCAGCAAATAGCTGCACCTCACCTCCGACTGGACTACCGATCGATCGAAACAATATTTAATTAATAAACGAAGACGAATGTCGGAGCTTAAATATCTGCTTCGAACTTCAGATCAGGAAATAATCCGCTCTGTTCGCACTGACTGCACTCGTAATGAATTTAACCAGTTTTTAATGTCAGGTTTCTCAATATGCGTGTTGACTTCTTTCTAAGATGGCAAAGTGATCAAGTGATCAGGTTTCCTTGATGAGGCTCAGAATGGCCCATTGACATAACAATAGGGGCCATTCAAAGGTAGTCAGGAAGTCATGGATGCAATCATTCCTGAGTAGCGCGGCTCCATCTAGTGGACGGATTGCGCAACTACAGCCGCTGCAGTTTATCAAATCAATTTTATTTCTTATTGTGTGCGCCTTATAGTCCGGTGCACATTATATCTGAAATAAATATAAAACCCATTTTTGAGGGTGCGCCTTATAGTCCAGTGCGCCTTATAGTGCGGAAAATACTGTAATCAGATATCACGGATACAAGGTACCTATCAGGTGTAGTCACTGTAATGTTCTGTAATAATCCTGATGATTGGTTATTGATATTGATAAACTATCATACATATAAGCATCACAATTTCCATAATGTCTTGAACTATAATCAAAAAAGATTTTTCAGTGCTCAGCATCTTACTCGTTAAAATTGACAGCGGCCAATAGTTATGTCCTAGCAAAATGTCCCACACCGAGCCGCATTCACCATTCATGCAACCCAGGTAGAGAAAAGCTGTGAGTTGCATTATCAGAGATGGAACTGTTTGCGTCACTTCGCCTAAAAGTAGACTGTCAAAGTATTTGCACATGAAGTTGAACTCTGACCAAACCAAATTCCTTCAGAGCATAATCTGCAGAGTCGCTAATAGACAGAAGAATCAGTATCATGAACAGAACTCCTTTAAAGTATTAATTTGTCTTTCAATATTCTTTTTTCTCTATGCCACCCCATATATTTAACTGAGGATCTTCAATGGTAAAAGGGCTGGTTGCAAAGTAACAGAGCACATTGAGCAATTTCCAGGGGTCTAATGTTCTTCCGACATAATTTGAACAAAACCAGTCGCACAAAACAGATATGGATCTTGTCAGACAACATTTCCAATAAAATATTTGTGACAGTAATCTCTTCTGAATGACTGCTTGAATGCATGAGCGATGGTAAGTGGTGGTAAGAACTCTAACATTTAAACTTAAGCAGCATCTGGGACAGGAAACAGTGCCAACTGGGTCTTTAATGCATAAAATATTGTAGAAATGCCCTCTGAGAGATTGTGAGAGTAAGCTAAATAAAATCGGCGACCAAACTTAAGTGCACCACTCATTATCCTGGTTTCACCTAACACTGCAAATGTAGGTAGTGGGGATGGGATACAGAACTCAATTCTGTCTGCCTGGATCAGCAGCCTGACTCAAAACGTGAGTAGAGAAGATGTGAGAGAGTCAGAAAGAAAGATGAATACACAGAGATGAGATCAGGTCTATATTAGCATCCCAGACACTTCAACACCAGCTTGACAAATGACGGATATGAAACCACACACACTGGTCCTACAGACTTGTTTTGTTATATCCATGCTGAGGAGCCTATGACTCCCTTGTGTCTCTCCTAGGAACGTTTCCAGGCACAGGCAGTGACTTCCAGAGGCATACCTGGATCTCCTCATCCAATCACCATGTAACTTAAATACCCAGGCTCTCCTGTATACGATTAGTATAATTACTCTTATTTAATCACGGAGGTTACCCCTCACAGGAGGAGAGCATCCTATCGTGTGTCTGTCTCTATGTGTATGTATTTATATGGTAATAGCAGTTACGTATTATGGTGTGATAACAGTTCTGTCTGGGTGTGTGCGCATGTTTGTTAAGATGTGTGCAGCTTTAAAGCTTAATCTCCAAATTCCTCCGTGACTAAATAAAAGCAATTATAGTAATCCTACACCTGTCATTCTCTGCCATACATTTCCTTGTTTCTCAGGAATCCTCCCGCTCCTGCTCTGCTGCCTCCCTTGATCCATTCCAACCTCAGCTCCCTTGTCTCCACAGTCCACCACCTGTCTTCCCAAATCACTCACGCCTTGGTTCCTCAGCCTCCCCTGGTCCTTTACTGCCTCACCACCTGGATCCCTCTCCTTGATTCCTCCTCTTTTGCTTGCCCCTTTCCAATTGCCCCTACAAAGAAACCTGTGTCCACTGCTCAGCTCTGAGTCTGTGCTTGGCCCTCTTTGGTTATCAATCATTTGCAGTTTGAATTGGATTTGTTGCAGCTGAGGCGTTACATTATACATTCCATTATGCTACACATGAGGCTTGAATGTCATTGGTTCAATGTCAAATTTACTCGTGCTTTCTTGTATAGCACAAAATCTTAACGTAAGTTTTATTAAAGTGATTTCCAAAAAGTATACTAAGTGACTGACTGATGATCAAATTGTCTACACTGAATGTCTAGACTGAATCTATTTTACAGTTGTAGTCATTGTAAAAGAAAGCATTTGGAGAGCATTTCAAGAAGTGTATGACATTAAAGACTGGACTGATGGTCAAAGATGGATAAAAGTATAAAAGGAAAAAGGAAGTAAACTGGTGAAAGGAGAAAAAACACAAGATAAGAGGACAGATACGCAAAAATTCTTAAAATACAGGAAGTAATCCAAGATGATTGTTTAGATAACAGAGATGCTCCAATAACTATCGGAGATGATGTTGTTTAATCTGTTACGACATCTTGCGATTTGAGTCATCAGCTGCCAAAGTAATAGGTGTCTGTTGTCTACAATATAAAGAGAGTGATGCAACACTGTTAATATTTGTTTGTAGACCAAATGATATTGAACTGGGAATTGGTGTAGTAGTGGTTCAAACAAAAAATACACAACGTGTATAAATACAATGTAATTTCAGCATGAAAAAATAGGACTGAAAAGGATGTTTTGTTTTATTTTATCAATCCTTATATGTATTTTTGTATTGAGATTATAGATTGATAAAAAATACTGATAAAAGTAAAAAAAATTAATATGTTTCATTGATTTCCATTTCCCGTTAGTTTTCATGGACAAAAATTACACACAAAAAGATTTTTTTGCCAATTAAAACTGCTCTACCTTGACTTAAATGACCACTGCTGTCAAAAGTAGTCTAACTCCCAACAAAAAGATGCAAATTAAAGTTGATTCTTTATATCCTTGAGAAATGACATAAATGAATGAAATAGAAATCAGAACGCTAATCTACCTGATGGAAAGGGTCCTTCCTCATGTTTCGACTGGCCAGTGGTTCGTCAAAGGGGAACACCACCGAGTAGTTTTTGGCGTACGACTCGTGGCTCCTCTCTCTGATCCAGCGTTGGTTATCTGTTAGTGAGTTATGGAAACGCCTGAAACAGGAGACAGAATGACAGAAAGATTCATGCTTATTAGGAGACAAAACCATTTCAACTTCTTCAAATTATTCCAGTTCCTTGCTATATAAGGTTCCACCACATTAACACTTTCTACAATAAATTCCCCAGCTGCAATCCTTTGTGTGTTTCACTCTACCTGATGTCATAACCATACATATCCCTCTCAGGGCGGCCATGTATGATCCAGTGAGCCAGCTCTCTACCGCAGCCTCCCCCAAGCATCATACCTGACAGAAGATATAGAACTTGTTACAACAGATCAGTGTAGACATTCCTGCACTTACAGAAAACACATTAACAACTTAATGATTCACTCTTTATTATCAAAAACTCTCAAGTTCACAAGGGCTTACCCAGAAATCTAGGTGAGAGTTTACGTCTGTGTGTGTGTGTGTGTGTGTGTGTGTGTGTGTGTGTGTGTGTGTGTGTGTGCGTGCATGTGTGTGTGCATGTGCACAGTGGAACAGACATGCTGTTGTGCAAATAACATAAACCTATGGCTGTTTAGTTTGTTTAATAAAAGGACAAAGTAAAGACCTGTTCTACCAGGAATAACTTCTGTTGTGATCTGGTGCTATACAAAAAATAAAATCAAATTAACATGGCCTTCAAGGTGGGTGGGTGGGAGCCATTTGGGGGAGGGGAGGGGTGAGGCAGCCCGCTAATATAGTGGTAGGAGAAACACTTCCTCGAATACTGTTGTCAGACAAACCCCCATATATCACACATTCTTGGCTGATGGTAAATCATTAATTATCAAGCCCCAATTACCAGGTTCGATAAACTGGTCAGAATAGGCCTACTTCAATGAGCATGACAATTTAAAAACATAAAATAGAGAACAAGTGACATATTATGATAACCTATAATTAAACATGTTGAAGACAACATGACTGAAGGGCTAAGAGTCTTGAGGGTCTGATGTCTTGTTGATCCAACATCGGTTAAGACACAAGGTGACCTATGAGCGGACTGATGGAGAAAACACATGCCTCGTGGACTAACAAATCACCCATTTCTTAAATTCTCCATTTTCTTTTTAATTGTTTCCATTCCTGCAGCACTTACCAGCGCTGTTGAAGCCACAGCCCAGGAAGAAACCTCTGACCTCTGGGGCTTCTCCCATTAAAGGCTTATGGTCTGCTGTGAATGACTCTGAAAACAGACAGTGAGAGACAACTTGATAACTAACAAATTTAAGATACACAGGTTTACCATAGAGGTGACATATCACTTATCACTTGTGTATTGCAGCTATGATCAAACTGCAGCTAACACTGTTGATTCACTGACGGAATTTCTCTGTATATCTCTGATGCAAGCTTAAAATCCAATACTAGAACATTTGAGGATACACAGCTACAGAACGTGTGTGTGTGTGTGTGTGTGTGTGTGTGTGTGTGTGTGTGTGTGTGTGTGTGTGTGTGTGTGTGTGTGTGTGTGTGTGTGTGTGTGTGTGTGTGTGTGTGTGTGTCTACCTGGTCCACAGACAGTGGACTTGATGCCAGTCTGTTCCAAAACAGGGACTCTATTGACTGCTCCCTCAATATGTTGCATAAATATGTCCCAGTCCAGGTCAAACAGGCTGAAGGCAAATTTGTCCGATACCTGTGGAGCCAAAAAAAAAAAAATCCATCCATTAACTAAAGAACTCCAACTGCTGGATAATGGTGTCAACAGGGCATTCAAAGTTAAATTCCAAGCTGCATGATGATATTGGTTGACAGAATGCAAGCAGACCTTTACCAAGACAGAGGGAGTGTCAGGCAAGTTATTCCACTGTCTACCAATGGATCATGGATGTATGGATTAAAGTATCTGTCCAAACCATGGACTGAACTTTCAAAGGTGGAATCATCCCTGAACAGCTACAAAACTGACTTCATTAATCGCGAGAGTGAACTTGCCGATTTCACCTAGCTGTTAAACTCAGACACTGAAGGCAAGGAATCTGATGGACTTGTGGAAGACGAATGATTTAAAACGTGGATCTTTTTCTATATTTGTTATAACCGAACAATATTCTGAGTTATTGTAAATGGGTTGAAGAAAGTTTGACAAAACTGACCACTTTTCTTTCGCTTTATGTACCATATGTTGCGCCATATCACGTGGTGCTCTTTATGTATGAAAATGTATGAAAATAGATCCTCACTGATATTGCACCTTATAATGCGGTGCACCTTATGGTCCTCAGAATACAGTAAATGTAGACTTCCACTCAATCTGCCACTGAGATAAAATGAAGACAGAGAAAACTAGAGCTTTCATGCTACACAATGTTGGCTGACTGTCCTTTAAATTCTCCCACCGATCCAAATCTCATTGACGTAGCTCTCCAATTTAAAGACCAACACAGTATTTTGAGGTACATTGACGGTCTGTTTACATGGTTGTCATCTTATCCTAACCTCATGTGAGCGAATATTCAGTGCTCTCTCTCGCACAGCTAATTCTCATTTGTCTATTTCCTTTCTTCGGTCATCTGTGTCAGGACATCTGAGCACCAGTCAACATCTAAGAACAAAGGAAACAACTTCCACAAAAAGAAGACCCCCCACAATGTAAAAGCACTGAGAAGTAATGGCGGGATTCTTCTGAATCTAACTCCAAAACCTTATTTCTTCCTGATACATGCTCAAATAAAACACATGCACAGTTTCTTAATATTAATGAAAGTGAGGGGGGAAAAAGTCATGACTCAGCCAATTAATGTGAATCCACTTTAACTTTTAACGAGGATTTCCTGTCACATTCCCAATAATTTTACCTATTTGGATATACAGTATATGTTTAATTTGGTTTTATGTATCTTTAGTTTGTATTTTGTGTTTAAAGCCTCTCCCTTATGAACTGCAAATAAAAATGTCTCAGAGGTATTAAAAGAATGAGAACTCAGTCTTACCTCATCCCAGAAGATGGGGTTATGTTCATAACCACCTACCGACAAGGCATCACCTTGGAGGCGAAGGTACACTGATGCATCATGGTCTCGGACATTTGGCATATTCTGCACAGAGTAAATGTGGAGGATGGATTAAATCAAACATGTCCTGCTGCAGACATGAAACAATTCATTTTCACAATAGATCAGATGTTATTTAACTACTGTATTTGTGTGTCAATGTTGTCTCGTGACTTTCAGTTTTATTTTGAAATCACCTCTTGTTCAGGTAATTTGGATCCTCTCCTTGCGTGTTTGTGCCTGTTCCACCTCACCTTGTGTTTATCCAGTATAGTCGGTTTGTACTATCCCAGTTTGTTTTGTGCCGTGTGCCAGACTACAGCACTGTTTTCATGCCAAGCTCTATGCCATGTCAGGTTTTGTGTTTTGTAGCTACTTTTATCTCCCTATAGTAATACCTTAACAAAAATAACTCAGCTGATTGTCTGGACATGCTCCCAGTACAAGTATCCTAAAAGCATGAATAAATCCAGTTCAACCAGGTTTTTTTTTTAACATATAAGATAGGAGTCTGATGAGCTCATCCAATAAGGAAGGATTTAACTGCCTACTTCAAGAGAATTCAGACATGTAAATTATTTAACATGTGTACTCTCTACTATATAATGCCAAAGCAAAAACATCAGGTCACCAAAATCAGACATGTAATAATCAACTACAACCATTCCAGAGCCAATCCTACTTGATTTTGGGTGTACTCCCCTCACAGTTCACTAAAAGACCATTAACACTTATATGCACACCTTTGTGCAACTTAAAGTAACCACTTTACCTATATTGACAGGTGCCAGTAGTGTGATGGGAAGATGGAAAGAGTACTTTGAAGAGTTGATGAACGTGAAAAATGAGAGAACACGGACTAGAAGAGGTGACTGTTGTGGATCAGGATGTAGCAAAGATTAGTCAGGATGAAGTGAGGAGGGCATTGAAGAGGAGGAAGAGTGGAAAGGCAATCGGTCCTGATGATATACCTGTAGAGGTATGGAAGTGTCTAGGAGAGGTGGCAGTAGAGTCTCTGACTGGGTTGTTCAACAGGATCTTAGATAGTGAGAAGATGCCTGAGGAATGGAGGTAAAGTGTGCTGGTGCCCATTTTTAAGAACAAGGGAGATGTGCAGAGTTGTGGTAACTACAGAGGAATAAAGCTGATGAGCCATATAATGAAGTTATGGGAGAGTAGTTGAAGTTAACTAAGGACAGAAGTGAGCATTTGTGAGCAGCAGTGTGGTTTCATGCCAGAAAAGATGCATTATTTGCTTTGAGGATGTTAATAGAGAAGTACAGAGGAGGCCAGACGGAGCTGCATTGTGTTTTTGTAGATATGGAGAAAGCTTATGACAGGGTGCCCAGAGAGGAACTGTGGTATTGTATGAGGAAGTCTGGAGTGGCAGAGAAGTATGTTAGAGTGATGCAGGACATGTATGAAGACTGTAAGACAGTGGTGAGGTGTGCTGTAGGTGTGACAGAGAAGTTCAAGGTGGAGGTGGGACTGCATCAGGGATCAGCTCTGAGCCCCTTCTTGTTGACTATGGTGATGGACAGGCTGACAGATGAGGTTAGACAGGAATGTCCATGGACTATGATGTTTGCAGATGACATTGTGATCTGCAGTGAGAGCAGGGAACAGGTGGAGGAGAAGCTAAAGAGGTGGAGGTTTGTCCTGTTTGGAAAGGAGAAAAAGGAAGGTTAGCCGCAGTAAGACAGAGTACATGTGTGTGAATGAGAGGGACCCAAGTGGAAGAGTGAGGTTACAGGGAGAAGAGATCAAGAAGGTGGAGGATTATAAGTACTTAGGGTCAACAGTCCAGAGGAATGGAGAGTGTGGAAAAGAGGTGAAGAAGCGTGTCCAGACAGGATGGAACGGGTGGAGAAAAGTGTCAGGTGTGATGTGTGATAGAAGAGTTTCAGCTAAAATGAAAAGAAAGGTGTGCAAAACTGGTGAGACCAGTGATGCTGTTTGGTCTACAGACAGTGTCACTGAGGAAAAGACAGGAGACAGAGCTGGAGGTAGCAGAGATGAAGATGCTGAGGTTCTCTCTGGGAGTGACCAGGATGGATAGGATCAGGAATGAGTACATCAGAGGGATAGCACATGTTAGAGGTTTTGGAGATAAAGTCAGAGAGGCCAGACTGAGATGGTTTGGACATGTCCAGAGCAGAGATAGTGAATATATTGGTAGAAGGATGCTGAGTTTTGAACTGCCAGGCAGGAGGCCTAGAGGAAGACCAAAGAGGATGTTTATGTATGTAGTGAGAGAGGATATGAAGGTAGTTGGTGTGAGAGAAGAGGATGCAGAAGACAGGCTTAGATGGAGGCAACTGATTCGCTGTGGCGACCCCTGAAGGGAAGAGCCGAAAGGAAAAGAAGAAGATGAATCCGGAGAACCCGAAGAAAGAGTCCATGCACACACAAAGAGAACATACAAAGCCTGCACAGCAAGGAATCGAACTCAGATCCTCCTTGCTGTGAGGCGACAGCGCTACTCACTGTGCCGTTCCAGGAATTGATTAATACTTCAGTGATGCCACATTAGGCATTGGTGCTCATGCCTATTTGTTATTACATACGGACATAGACCAAATTCTATAGCAGTTATTATCAGCACATTGGTTCTTTGTAAATGTCAAGTCACAACACTATCCAATGATAAAACTACATTTCTGCAGACACACACCTGAGGTTGGTCTGAGATGCTTTATTTGACAAGCTGAATGGCTTCCTGTAGATATGGAGTATTCCTGTTTGTCATTTTATCATGGGGCTAATGTCTACTAAGTGTACATGATAAGGTAATACAGTAAATGTGCTTAAGCTCCCCATAAAATATATAACACTGACATCATACTTAAAATCACTGTCAACCGGAGGACAAGGGGAGATATGTGCATATCCAACATACTAAACCTGACATAACATAACTTAACGTAATCAATCGTAATCATAGTCCTAGCTCTTACCTGTATGCCTTCAATTCTCTCTGTCACCACGTAGGCATGATGCATTGCAATCAGTGGGACCTTGACTCCGGCCATTTTCCCGAGCTTGTCAGCCCACACACCTTTGTGTAACACAGAGAGAATGTAGGCAAAACATTCTAGATTCAGGCCAGCAGACACAAAATCGAATGCATTATATTAACACTTTTCTTGTGGTTTTTTTACACTGTATTTTCTGCAACTTTTTTTGTGTCGTTCTCTGAATAATCACAAAAATACTCATAAAATGTTTTATATTTCATTAATCCTCATCTCACCTGCACAGTTCACCACACAAGATGTATTAATAGTTCCATGAAGCGTCTCCACTGCCTTCACCCTCTTGATACCAAAGTCATCTGTCCTCACTTGGATCCCAGTCACAGGACAGTTCTCAATCACCTGATTTAAAAAGGTTACCACAATGAGGCAGACTGAAGTCAAAAAGTAACATTTTAAAGACAGTTGATATATGAGTTTTAAATGTAAAGTATTGGTTCTTCCATTTGTTTTCTGCTGTTCAATTTGTGTGAGAAAGCAATGAAACGGGACAAGGTCACACGTAGTTATTTACACCACCTATCTTGCTCAGATAAGGCTTCAATTTCTATTGCAGTGTTGCATCATAAAAAGCTGCAGCTCGTAAAAAAAAGGGTTTTGAATGGTTAAAAATAAAATTTTTTGCTCAGGATGAAGTCCTTAAAAACTACCTATCAAGTGTAAAAGAAGGTATTATCAATTTCTGAAAAACCCAGAACTTAAACATTATGAATATAAAATATCTCATATTTCTTATAAAGGGTTCAAGTAAGTGGAATTTCTTGTCTAGAAAACTAACATGATGAAAAGCATGAAGCAACTATGCAGAACTGAACTGATATTTGAATCAGGTTAGAGACTAAAAGAAGCTTTGACCCGTGACGAATTGCAACTTGAGACCTACCTGTTGGAAAAAACTAAAAAAAAAACTTAAAAACTAAAATACCTGTTTTTCTTGGGTTGATGAGACCATAGATTTTAATGTACATTATTACAGTATATGATATAGTGTATTATATGATATGCATCCATAAATAGAACGAAATATTGAATTATTGATCCAATGGGATATTTTCCTTTCAGCAGAACAGCTCACACTACCGTAGCCCCCCTGGCGGAAGCAGCTCTGGTCAGGGTGGTGCAGGTGCCCGCTGGGTCCATGGTGCCATCTTTTGGAACATACAGGGTGCCATACAGATCATCAACATTCATCAGAGGATAAAGGTCCTTAGTCTCCGCAGGCGACAGGACATGGGACTCAATACCATACACCTTGCCAAGCTAGACAGAATAGGAGACGTGTGCTTTATCAGCAATATTGACAGGGATGTCTATGGAAAATATCTGTTGGTTAATAGTAGGAGGGTAAAAATTAAATTAATATTAGATCTGTAGGATCCAAGGCTGTGATAGTAAATGACTTAATGTTAGATAGAGTTATTCTCTTAAACTACAACCTGGCCACACCATGAGGAATGTTAGCTTGAATAAATCCAGTTGTGTTTATATCTATACATAAACTAGTTGTGCTCCTTGTCTTTTATTCCTGCACTGCACAGCACTGAAAATGTAGATGATTTCATATCAGCATGTTTTTCACTTTGTCAATGTTATATAGGATACCACCCAAATCAGGGAAGGAATAAAAGGAGTTTTTTCACCTACACTAACCCCAAACCTAACCCTACTGACCAGCAACAGGTCACTGACCCCACAAAACAAACAAATACATCAGTGGGCGGTGTCATTTCTTCCTAACATACTCCTAAAAAGTACAACAAAATTAATATGGACCTTCACCCAGGTACTCTAATGTCACATAATCAGCCTTTAATACATTTATATAGCAATTCAATAATATTTTCATCATAACCCTAATGCATAAAACTAAAAATGTTGATTCTTACCGACATGAGGCGCTTGTACTCATCCAGCCTCTGCTTGTTGGAGGCGATGAAGAGTCCCCCATTCTGGATCCAGCCGGTGTGAAGACCAGTCTCCTCCTCCAGGTCTTTGCTGATGATATTCCTGGTGTGGGCTAATAGCTCTACCTCGATATCACTGGGACGGAGCTGCCAGAGCAGACCTGGTGAAAATGATCGCCACCATACAAACACACAGCTGAAACAAAATCCATTCACAATAGATTCTGTATTTCATGGTTACTGTGTGTTTTACATAGCAAATAGGATTTTAAGACAACTCAATTTTCTGTTTTTTCCATAATGAAAGGAGAGTCCATAACCAGTTCAACCAGTGTGGCTCATAAAAGGAGGACAATTAATGCAAAGTTTTAGATGGCTAGAGTACTCACCGAGAAGAAACACTGATTTCTGTTTTGCTGAGAGTCTTTTTTTTCTGAATGTTGATGTCAAGAACTTAGAAAATCGTACTAAATACGTTTCATACAAGACAAAAACACTTGGATGTCAGCAGAACTACAAAACCTCTTTCAATCTGCCTGCAACATGAGGTGGAACTCACTTTGCCATAGAAAATAAAGAGGACTATTATGTTTACTTAATCTATTTTTACATCCTGCTTCAAAGCGGTGATGTATTGTAATTGTCAGTGTTCGTCTGTTCGTCTGTTCATTAGTCCACCAAATATCTTCGCAGATAGAAAAATGAAACAAAACAAAAAAACACTCATTAGTCAATTAAAATAAGAGAATATAAATAAGAAACATACCAATTTAAAATGGAACATAAATTTGAAAACACTGACAGTTTATTTCCACCCACTGGTCTGTGGTTTTTGCCTCATCTGTTTAATTATGTCTCCTTGGATGAACCTACACATTTGCACCTAGCTTTCTGTAACATTTACAGCACTACACAGATGAGTCTGATCTATTGGTGATGTCAGCTATGTAATGTTTTTCAATTCTCTTGTGTTGTTGACTGTCTCATGTAGTCATGGCAATAACTAAAAAAGATTACATGAGCAAACATCCGTCCTTTTAAAACATGAAAACAACGTGGGGGTTCTACTTTCTGCTTCAAATACTCCTTCGACCTGTCCGTGTCTTTTAGTTTGTTACCTGCAGTGTGCCACGTAGTGCCAGAAGTCAGTCTGTCTCTCTCTAACAGAACTATGTTTGTCACTCCCATTTTAGCCAGGTGGTAAATGGTCTGACAGCCCAGACTGCCTCCTCCAATAACCACAACATCAGCGGACCTGAGGCAGATGACAAGTAATTTAAGGTGAGATGGGAACAGGATTGTCAAGGAGCGATTATATGTTGGCTAGTCTCAACATTATGAATTACTAATGAATATGTATGGCCTCTTTATCTTAGCACAAAGTACTAAAGAGTTGAACACAAAATGTATTTAATGACACAAAAAGTAAAAAGAGAACATGGCAAACATCTTCCAATCCACTAGACTAACCTGGGTAAAGGTTTAGTAGGTCCAGAGGAGGCTCCATCCTCCTGCTGGAGCGTCTTCTCATAGGGGACACTTTTCTCCTTGGTGGGCTCTGAGCTGTAGGACCGGGCAGTCGTCCTGCACAAAGGGGCCACAGGAGACCGCACTGCCGACGACACCCATCGAAATGTTCTCCCTAAGAAGGCCATGGCCCTTCTGAAAAAACGAAGCAGTAAATTATAAAATGATTCTGCAGATGTGAATGTAGATTGTATTGTTGCAAAAATATGTATATATATTTTTTGCAAATATATAGTATATCTCTTGTTGAGCTGCCGTCTGATGGGAAAGCAGTTTGGGGAGAGCAGCGGTGACCGGCTACGAAAATGTAGCAAAACAGGGAATTTTCAACAATTCTATCAATAGAGTTTGACTGACTGACTGATCTCAGTATTTCCCAACTACTGTGGCGCCGGAAATAACCCACTTTAAACTTAATTGGTCTAAATAATGCCATTGTGCTGTAATCTGGATTCTAGTGACGGTCCATTCTATTAGTCTGTGGAAACACACGGAGAAACTGGCATAAAGGTGAATGAAACACCCTCATAGCTGAACTTCCAGCCTTTTCTGAAATTTCAAGAGCAAAGGCACCGCTAGACAAAGGTGCCTGGTGTACTGCTTTGATTTGCAAATGTAATTCATACCTGGAACAACACGTTACGGGGAGCAGGGGGGCGCATTCAGGCTTGAGTGTTGTGTCTTACAGCGACGTGCTTGAGATTCACGGCGGGGAGACACCGACGTTAAAGTCGGTTCTAGGAGTAAAACAGCGTCGCATTTGCCAGTAAATTAGCAGCGTGACATTAGAAACTAGTTAAAAAGTTGTTTAGGACACACAGCAGCAAATAGCTGCACCTCAACTCCAACTGGACTACCGATCGATCGAAACAATATTTAATTAATAAACGAAGACGAACGTCAGAGCTTAAATATCTGCTTTGAACTTCAGATCAGGAAATAATCTGCCCTGTTCGAACTGAGTGGTCCACTCGAAATTAATTTAACCAGTTTTTAATGTCAGTTTTATTTAATATGCATGATGACTTCTTTCTAAGATGGCAAAGTGATCAAGTGATCAGGTTTCCTTGATGAGGCTCAAAATGGCCAAATTGAAATAACGGGCCATTTACAGCTGACTAAAGGTACTCACAGTCATGAATGCGCCACCTAGTGGACGGATAGCGCAACTACAGCCACTAGTTTTTTTAATCTATTTTTTAAAAATGTATTATATGCCTTATAATCCGGTGCTCATAATATATGAAATATATTATTAAATAAACAATTCATTAAAGGTGCGCCTTATAATCTAGTGCGCCTTATAGCGCAGAAAATACTGTTCTTAAAATCCTCCACCTTCTTGATCTCTTCTCCCTGTAACCTCACTCTTCTACTTGGGTCCTTCTCATTCACACACAGGTACTCTGTCTAACCTTCCTTTTTCTCCTTTCCAGGACAAACCTCCACCTCTCTAGCTTCTCCTCCACCTGTTCCCTGCTCTCACTGCAGATCACAATGTCATCTGCAAACATCATAGTCCATGGAGATTCCTGTCTAACCTCATCTGTCACTATTATTATTATTATTATTATTATTACGAGTAAAATCATGCACCGTTACAGTTCTTAAGCACACAACAACAGATGTCACAAAAAAAGAAGATAAATAACAGCGTAATGTATGCGCCATTGCATTTCAGTCGACTTTTGATCATTTATGTGCAGGTGATCCATGAATGTGATCAGGAGCTGTTAAAACTTCATGATGCACAAGTGCACCAATAACCAACGTCGATTCATTGCTTGAGAGGAAGCGATACGTATCAAATGCGCATTATGCAAACAGTCTGCATGCATTTCTACTGACGCCACGTCTCAAAGAGTAGAAAAGGAAAAACCAGTCCGAGCAGCTTCAAACAGCATCGAGCCCCTTCTGCCCCTCTGACAGCAGCGAGCACAGAAATGGAGCGAATCAAGATCTCTGGAAACACTTTCTGTTTTCAACACTTACTCGATTCTATCGGTTCCAAACTGTCCAGGGAAAAAAAAAAACGCGAATGAGCAACAGCGTCAAAAATAACTTGCATAAACAGATGCGTGACGTGAAGCCTCTCTGGTGTCGTTACAACCACGGTGGGGCAACAACACGGGACACCGCAGGGCAAATAAACCACGGCACGGTTTAAAGTTCTACCCCGGCTCCATGTAGCGCGCGCTCGCGCGCGCACTGGTCACGTACAAACACGTGATGACGTCACACCGTGGCAGAAACGCTCGTCCAACGCGCACCACGTGGATATATCCGGTACAGCGCAAGTGTGAACATTTAATATGTATCTCCATTGGTTTTCATTATTGTAAGATAAGCTAAAATTTAAATGAAGTATATGTGTGTTTCTAAAGTGTCATAATCTACATTTTTTTTTTTTTTTTTTTTTTATTTTATATACTGGTTTGATCCCCGAAGGGAAATTAAGAAAGCACACTCTAGCTACTGATTACAAACGCATGCATACATATTTGTGAGTACAGGCCCCTGTATCACACACACACACAAAGGGGCCTGTTGGCATGCAGGGGAGGTAGAGTGGCAGGCAGCTCCGTCTTGGTGCGTCTCAAATGAGCAATTTGTAAAGGGGACAGCACCTTGCTCAAGGGTGCCTCGGCAGTGCTGAGATGACACCTCCCACTGTCAGCTCACCTCCGGGTATTTTTGGGGGGGCGGGAGCGGGAATTGAACCGCCGATCTTAAATCATAGGACGACCCGCTCTACCCGCTCTACCTGAAGTGCTGCACCCGAATGTACTAACAAACACATCCTGTTCCAGTTAATCACCTACTGCAGACAGCTACAACCTTGATGACGATTAGAATGTTCCAACATAGATAACCACAAGTTAACTCCCAACATGTAGAAAAACATCTTATTGTTCTTGACCTTGTGTGTGATCTAAACTGTTACGACGCCTGCGCGCGTCTTTATCTAACCCTGCTCTATCCATTTTTTAATAAAAGAAAGCAGCCGGGTGGGACAGAGTCAGAGTCTACTTTGAATTGCACCAAGTCAAGTGCATCTCTTCTGTGTCTCTCCCTTCTGCAGCTGGTAAAACTTTAAAACCTCTCTGGGTGCCTTTGTCTGATGACCCTGGTCTAGCTTAGAACAGTGTTTGAGTGAGTGTTCGAGATTTAGACCCAACATTTCTCTGGTGCCGAAACCCGGGACCCAAGACCTGGACTTCAAATCGACGCGGGAACGCGAAGGCCATCGAACCAAACCACCACCAGCTATGATAGAGGTGTTCAACCTTACACATACTGCCTACCCCTCAATGGAACCAAGGCATCGATCACCATCCCCTTGGAAGGACTCACCACCTACTGCTACCGTTGCAACTCCTGGAGGAAACAAGCCAATAAACAACGACGCAACGGAGTCAAATACCACGACTTCTACTGGTATGCTGGAGCACCAAGGAATCCTCAAGTGGTCCACTATGACTCCAACCAAGGAGAGCCCTGCGAGGAACCATGGAGTGAAGTCTTCCTCTACACATATTGGCCAACACACTCCGGCGATCAGTACCAGTGGGCAGTATCGAAAACTGCCAAAGCCTACCGTCAGCTCTTCCCCAAGATGTCAACAAACGACACCCACGTAGTAATAACAGTTGTGCCCACCACCCCAGGATGCGTCAGATTCAGCCTGTGCCCAGCAACAGATGGCCCGGACCCAGAATTCAACATTCACGTCTGTGTCTTATCACCTAAAAGTATTCCCTCCGTAGTCGGAGGCAACCCTGCTCTCCCAGCAGCTAAAAGACTCATCGCCCCAGCCGTCATCCCGCCAGTACCACACGACGACCCCAGCCACTTTGGGTCTACATGGACTATACACAATGATGAGAATGACCCCGATCATCCTTCTCCGTTCCACGCCAACCTTTGGTGGAAGTACGCCAACCTTACAGACCATAAAGCCAACAAGTCTGGTTGCTATGTTTGCTCCATCCTCCCCCACGCTGTGTCCCAACCACACCTCTACGCTTCCCCACTAAGCGAAACCCGCTCTCTCAGCATCCTGAACCAGACCCTGGGACTCACCCCCACGGACCCAAACGCACCTCGGTATACCCCACTGCCACGTTTGACCAATGCTACGCCCCTAGGTCTTAGAGCAACTCTCAACCACAATGACCTAGACCACTGCACTGGTATCAATGGCACCTGCTTTCAATTGTGTGTCAACATCACTGGAGCAAATCTGAAAGGCTCCATCATTCCAAGTCACTGCAAAACAATCCGTTCCATTCCCTCTACTACTCACGCCATTGCCCTGGATGAGATTTGGTGGCTTTGCGGTTGGAGAGTGTATATGGCCCTGCCCCGAAATTCATCTGCTATCTGTGCGCCAGTTCGCGTAGAACAGTGTTGGAGTGAGTGTTCGAGATTTAGACCCAACAATTATACTTGACTCATAGACGTAAAAAAATTTTAAAGGTGGGTTCGTTTCAAAGTAGTTCTTCTATCTACATATTAACTGTCACCATTTGGAAATCCATGTTATTGTAATATGTGTGTGGTATACCTAGGCAGCAAATGCCAGGAATGTCAGAACCCTCGAACAGACACACAGCAGGGAGGTTGAGATATAAAAGGACAAGACTTTATTATCACAGGTCGTTCCTAAAACAGTCGTGGAAGGGCATAGTCAGGTCAGGAAGATAGTTGGGGGGGAAACACCTAAGCCCCCTAAATTGAATAAACCCCAGCGCATTGACTAAAAAAACCACTACACCCAAAACTGGTCACTCATCTAAAACACACTTAGGGAACACTGCACACTAAAATGAAGACTAGTCTACTCACGGCTAACTTTTAGCATACGGCACAAGGCGTGCTACACCCCTTTAAGGCGCTGTGGTAGATTCCACCCAAGGGACCCATAGAATGTCCCACCCTTGGCCAACCACTCCCACCCCAAGTAGCTACTTCTTCACGCACTGTTTAAAACACGAAAGATAAAACAATATAAAATAGGTATGACTAAAGTGCAGTGTATACTCAACTCGCCTACTTGGCGAGACCCCCCCCGGTGTCTGAGCTTGTGTCGCCGTTCAACTCCCCGGGGTAACGGCTTCGCTGGACGGCGAAGAAGGCCCACACAGTCCATGTAGCAGCGGACAGCGTAGCAGCAGGACCAGTGTAGCAGTGGCAGCAGGACCATTGTAGCAGTGGCAGCAAGTCCACACAAGGAGCAAGGACAGCCCAGCACTCCCTAAAATGGGCCCTAATCTGACTACAGGAGGCACTAGGCCTCCCCTCCTAATCTGGACATGGGGGCTAACTCCCCTGGCTATCGGTCTTCGTCGCCGGCAGCGCTACCTCACCACGGGCGACCCCTCCCTCAGGCTACCAGAGTGCCGTTCTGCCTTGCGTGTTGCTCCAAGAATCTCCTTCTGCTGCATCTGTCAATCTTTTTCACTGCTCCTGTCTCTGCTCCCTTCCGCCAAACCTGAACAAGATCAGTAATTATGGTCCTTGCTCCTGCCTCCTCCCGCCACACCTGCACAAGGTCAGTGATTATGGTCCTTCTCCTCCTACCAAGTCTCACCACACTATCAATGCCCCCATTGTTTTTCGTTGGAAGCCACAATTCCTTCTGCAATTATCATGACACTGTATTACAGTGTTTGTCTGCCTATCTGTCATGGAAACATAGCATGATTGCCAGGTGACCTATGGTTTGTTTGACCTTTATTAAACAAAACCATTTGGACAAACTGGAGCCATACCCAGATAGATTTATGTAGCAGAGTATCCTGGCAAAAGCACAATGTGCAAACGTTTATGGTTCAGTTATTCAAAGTTATAGAGCCAAAGGCAAGCAAGGAATGAATAGTTTATAAGTATCTTAGTAATAGTGTGCATGGCTGATGGACATTTACATCACCTCTCTGTGTGATGTGTGGCCGCTATATTGCCCCCGATGTAGAGAAATCCTCAATCTGCCACCTTAGTGCCCATCACAATCCAAGTTGCCACTCAACATACAGGACAATATTTACATTTTCTATATGTGTTAAAAAGCAAGATTTGTTGCACATCCTTTTTCCTTCTTGACAAAGACATTTGAGGTTTTTGCTTTAAGAGCCAATTAATTGACTGATAGAACATGTCCTAAGCTCCTTTTCATGTTCTATCAGTCCGTAGTCTCCAGTGTGCTGTCATACGCCATTGTGTGTTGGGGTGGGGGGGCCAGGAAAAGAGATATGGACCGTCTGAACAGACTCATCCGCAGAGCGGGCTCAGTGGTCGGGCTGAGCCTGGACTCTGTGGAGACGCTTCTGGAGAGCAGGACCATGTCTAAAATTAAGGCCATCATGAACAACACCAGGCACCCCCTACACACCACCTTCTCCCAGCAGAGAAGCACCTTCAGCGGCAGACTGCTGTCACACAGCGCCTCCACAGAGAGGCTGAGGTCCTCCTTCGTGCCCCGTGCCATCAGGGGGTACAATGACTCTCTCAGGAGGAGCGGGGGGGAGGTGGCGAGGTCAGCACGGGGTTGAATATGGATTTAATTTAATTTAATTTAAATTTAATTTTATACTGTTGTATATATATATATATATATAATTTATTTATTTTTTATACTGTTTTATATTTTAATTCAATTTTATACTGTTTAGATTTTATTTTATACTGTTTATATTTTAATACTGTAATATTTTTAAATTTTATACTGTTTATATTTTAGTTATAGTTTAGTATATAAGTCCTGTTAGTGCTGCATGTGTCTGTCTGTTAGTGTAATGTATGTCTTGTGGTATGTCCTGTGATGTCAATGTTTCCTTTTCTCCTGGTGTTTATCCAGTATTATTTGTTATTTAATGCCTGAGCAGTGGATATATGCAATTTCCTCCGGGATTAATAAAGTATCTATCTATCTATCTATCTAATACATTTTCTTCTGAAAATGAAAAAAAGTTGCAATTCAGAACTTGTAATGATTACAAAGACTTGAATTGATAAAAAGATTTAACATGTTGAGTGAGACCATATGTATTATTATGGATTTATATAATAGTGCATATGGAAAGAGGCAGCTATTTTTGAGAACACCAGATAGTTAACAAGAAATGAACACAATAACAAGGTTAAAATTGTTTCACACTGGTAGTATATAGTGAGGATTTTTAGCTACAGCTTGTTCTCCAAAGAACTAGGGCTTTGACAGAAGGATGTCCAGATGTCAGGCAGTAAATGGTTAAATAGCTAAAATTATGGCTAATAATTTTAGCCTAACCGACAAAACTCCATGTAGGTCGCAAAACAAACCTCTGTGTTCTACAGTTCTTCTAGGGTGTGTTCAAGTATTTTCAAACCAGTTTAAAAATACAATCCCTCCAGCGTGTCCTGGTTCTACCCTAGAGTCTCTCCCAGTGAGACATGCCTGGAATGCCTATACCCACAGAGGTATGTTGAAGCAGCTCAAATGACTCTGTGGAGGGTGTGTAGGCTCTGCTATACAGTGGAGGAGGCTCATTTCAGTGGGTATAAAAATTAACTGGTGAATGGAGAGCCTCTGGCTTCGCCCCGTTCCACCACGATTAACACATTCAACCTCATTGCCTCAATCCATCTGTCAATCTCCCACCCCATATTTCACACACTCACGAAGATGAACCTGAAATACTTGAACTCCTTCACATGAGGCAGCAACTCATCTACTGTATTTCCTGGGGAGAGCAACACAACCATTCCCAACTGAGAGCGAACTTCAGACATAGAAATGCTTCTTCTCATCCCAGTTACCTCCCACACAACCTGTCCCAATGACAGATGAGTTCACGGCCCAAAAAAACGTTAACAGGACTGCATTAAAAGCAGAGAAGCAATCCTGAGTCCACCTGGCTACACCCCAAAGTTCTATCCACAGAAATGATGTACAGAATTTGAATAAATAAAGTCCAAGAGGATGATAAAGAAAACCTTTTTTGGCTTTTTTGGTAAAGTTTATGGGGAGATCTCATCATTGTTCTCTCAATTTATCTGCCGAGATTCAGTGCTGTTCCTCTTATTGAACTGTAAGGAACCCTGTAAAAATGTAGTGACAGTTTGGACCTGAAATCCAAGTGTCACGTGATGATCATCAAAGTAGATACGAAGAGGATTGTGAAATATTGTGTGATAATCTGTAAAACAAGATGATTATCTCACACCCACAAAATAAGTTATGCTTACCTTACAGGATCTTTATAGGCTCTGTGTTCATGAGCTCTGTCTTGACTAACAAACAAACAAAAAGGCTGATTCCAATCACAAAAATGAACTTCCTGTTTAGGATGGCAGGGCTCAGTGTGAGAGGATGGGTAACCTTCTGTTCTGTGTGCCTCCCTTCATTATTTTATTCTGGATACTTCAAGCTGAGAAGAGACGCAGTTTTTTTTATAACCCACTGTATATTTAAATCCTTCTTCCACAAACGTTGGCTTATCAGTGAAAAGAAAAACCCCAGCAACATTAATTTGTGAAAACAAGTTAAAAAATGTTTATTAGTAATTGAAAGTTTTATTACAGATTTGTCTTGATATCAAGTTTTACAAGATCTGAATAGAAATGTATTACTCAAAGATAGGAAGAGAGGATTTAGGCATTGGAGCCATTGCACTTGGATTTCTCATTTTACAAAATGTTGAGTTATTAATTCATCAAACAAATGAAAAAAAACCTCAATAAATAATGACACTTGACGGAGAAGCATAACACAATTACAGACAGAAAGAGAAAATATGAACACAGATTGTCATAACTGCTAATGAAGACTGCCTTCACAATATAACTGCACTACAACCTTATTATTTAAATCCATGCAGAATGTCACAATTTCAAAATCAGTTGCTTGCAAAGCCACCTTGTGTTAACAAAGTGTCAACACATTATTTGAGGGAACAACCCTTGTGATGCTACAAAAAAGATGGGTTGTCAATGCTTTTTGAAGACATTAAATTTGTGTTTGATAGACTAAGAGTTGTTGGTAAGAGGTATTACAGAAAAGAAGCCCTCTGCAAAGTAGCAACACTGTGCAAAAAATGACTGCTTGACAACATGTGGACTGAAGTTGCAATCACACACTTAACAAGTGAAATTCACATCTCAACATTCTGCTATGATTTTATGCAAATATTTGACCACATCTCTCATGCAGTTGTGATATATGACTAAACATATTACTGTATGACAGTCCACTGACTGACAAAATTCTTTAGCATCATAGCGCTAAGAATTCGGACTGTCAGTTCAAACAGGCAGAAATCACATTTGGCCTTTTTTTGTTTCTGACTCCTGCGCATTTGCATTGAAATTCATTCATTCATTCACTTTTTTTGAAGTCCCTTATCTGCCCTGTGGATCATGGGTGTTGCTTGAACCTATCCCATCTGACCATGGGCAAGAGGTGGGGTACACTCCAGATGTGTCTCCAGCACATCATGAAAAATTTTCAAGACTAATCATTTTAAGCACTTTTTAAGATACTGTACCTACGAGAAATGTCAGATATCCTTTTGGACAGAGGCTCCTGACAGAACAGGTCAAACGTTTACCTTGAACTAATATAAGTAGAACTGGAGAAAGTTGTATAGGTGGTTAAAGAAAAAATCTGCAACATTCCATTCATGCATTAAAAAGAACTTGAATTCTTCAAACATTGAAATTCAATGTTTTAGAATCACAAAAGAACTGATGAATGAATATAAGGTGGAGAACCAATGAAACAGCCAGTGTTCCTACAAACCATGAGGTACATCAGCTTAACCCAAAAGGAAATATTTTAAAAACTTGACATCAGCTGTGCAAATGGTGTAAATTTGCATTTTAAAATGAATGAGTGATTCAAAAGCTATGATATGGATTGTTGTCAGAAATAATCAGTTGTGCAAGTTTACGCAGTTGAATTTCTAAGACATCTCCTGTACGTGTTTTAAGAGTGCCTGTCATTTTACGTCTTAACCATCTTCTTCGGTCAATCCGGTCCATTGTATTGGGCACATCAGTGGTGAGACACAGAGTGGTCTGAAATAAAGTCAGAGAACGCTGTTTCCTCAGTGTCTGTCTCTCTACCATTGTGGTCCTTTGACCTACAGATTGCCATGCTAAGACTTCTGCTTTACACTATAGCTCATCCCTGTAGGCAGCAGACAGCATGTCTGGTGATGGCACAGCTCCTTTTAAGGTCTTGTGGGAGCCCCTCCAATCAGTTCGAACAGAGTCATCATCCCACAGAGTTGACGTCTCTGTGTCGCTCACCCACTCAGGATCACCGGCGTAGTAGCACGGCTGGACCAGAAGGGGGCGTGTGCTGAAGGATTGTAAATTCCTGTTAGGGAAATGGGACTTGTAGTCTTCACTACAAGGAGAACATAAAGTATATTAGTGATTACATCAGTTTTGATCAAAGCAAAAAAATATCAATTTTCATAACAGTAAAAAGCAAATATTAGCAAATAAAACACATTTAGACAATTTTTCTTCTCACAGGAATACATTGGTTTGACAAGAGTTAGAGACATGCTAACTATCACACACTGTCTACATTGAAGGCAGGATCAATGTCTGGTATTCAGCTGTTCTGCAATCTTAGCCAACAAGTCAAGAACATTACACTACAAAAGCAAACATAAGAAAGAAAAAAGAGCTTTGCTTACAAATTAGTTTTCCATGCATGACCAAGCAAATAGACTGTAACAAGCTTTAAAGTTTTGAGAACATTCAGGCTATTGTTCTTTTCAAATCTTGGAATCAGAGCTTCAAACGTGTCTTATATACTGTTGCCAGATAAAAGCTGTTGGATGATAGTTGGGAAAGCAATGAAATGCTTTCAATTAAAAATACAGAGCAATAGTTGCATGCTCCTGTATTATATACAGGATAAAAAAGTTAAAAATATATGAAACATTGCAAATGATGTATGTTCATTTCAGGTCTTTCACAAGATCTTTGGCAGTTTATTTCCATCTAGCAAACAGAAAATAATGAGGTGTGCATGAGGAGAAGTTTTCTGGGAATGGGTTTACCTGCTGTATTATTACTCACTTTGGATGTTTGTCATACATGATGGGGAGGAATTCATCAACAGGCAGCATCTTTGACAGTGGCTCAGCGTTGAGCAGTTTTTGGGCTCCCTGTTGTGAAATGGCATACGACAGAGTCCAATACGAGTAGCCGGCCACCACTAGGTTGCGAACATTCTCCACCTCCTCCTCACTTTCAGGATTCACCTGCTTCCTGCCGAAGTAACTGCAGCAAACAAAAACAGTAAGCATGAAGGAGAAAAAAACCTCAACGTCGAATAAAAGAGACGACATCCAAACATCTGGGAGAGCTATTGCAGCTCTGCCGAATGAGGTCAACCTCATTGATTTAGTACAGTCTTTTTTGCAACATTTGTCCTGCATGTGTGTCTAATCACTCTCAAATATAACTGCCACATCACATGTAGTACACTGGTTCCCACCATCCTACTGACAGATACCTTTAAAATAGTTTGACAACATGTGTGTCATCATTTCAGTAATATTTTAATCAGGAATAGCAAGTATGCCATTTTCTATATCTGTTTCTGTTTACCTCTCCAAGGAACCATCACCTTATCGTGGTGGAGAGGTTTGTGTGCCTTAAGGATCCTGGGAGCTATGTTGTGGGGAGTCTTGTACTCCTGGTAGGGTCACCCACGGCAAACAGGTCTCAGGTGAAGGGCCAGACAAAGAATGGTTCAGAAGACCTCATGAAAAACCGAGAAGACAAAAAGGTGACCCTGCCTGGAGGAAGCCCGGGGCCCATATCTGGAGCCAGGCCTGGACGGAGGGCCCTGTTCGCCCTCGGGTGAAGAGAGGGGCAGTGCTATCAACTGAATAACCCCTTGGTGGTGAGTTGGGTCAGTTGGCGGGGGAAACCTTTGGATAGACCTAGTAAGCCCAAACAAGTAGTGCGGATGAACTGGGAACGTGTGGAGGGGGACGTTTCAGTATTTTTTTTTAAGTCTATTTACAGAACAGCCTCACAGTTATGGATAAGATCAATGTGTTTGATCTCAAGAGTAAGAGAATTATTTTAAAAAAAATTTTTTAATTAATCAGCGCAAAGATAAGAAAAAAGAAATAATACGCATAACATTCATCTTTAAACAAGCTGTGATAAAAAGCAAGTACACATCAGTAAAGCATATCCAACGTACATGATATCCCAGTCAAGCTCCACCTGTTCCACCTCCTCCATAAGTCTCAGAACACGTCTTTTGAAGTTGGCCTGGAAACGGACATCATCCTCAAAAACCAGTGCCTTATCCATCTGCATGTCAACGATCTGAGAAGAGGGGGACATTGTGAATGGGAGGTTTTTCTTTTATGTACATAATAATACAACAATAAATCCTAGATGAGAAGGCCATTATTCTCTCATATGCATCTATAAAAAGGTGTAGCAAGCAGTTGATTACTTTCAGCTTAGCATTAAAACCTTTAACTGGTAGCCCGGCTGGGTGATCTGTCATTTTTATCCCTTCACGTAAGCAAAATGAAGAGAAGGATATATGAATAAGTTTAATCTATTTGTCCATTATGTTTAATTTCCATCATTTTCATTAGTACAGTAATTACTAGATTAATAGAATATCAAAATCTTATTAGAACTCCTTATAAAACATACTTCTTCATTTTCAATCACAGGATGAATTATATAAACTGTATTGCCCTAATCCAGTTTTGGCTCCTTATTGTTATAGAATGCTAAAAATAAGGCGTAAAGACGCTCAGAGACACTTATTATCAGTAATAAACTTCTTTTCCTTAACAAGTCTTCAATGAAATGCATCCTTAGCGCTGGTTCTTCATTTTTTTCATGCATGTTAAACTTATAACTTACAGGATATAATGTATTAGTCACAGTCTGGTTTTTGTTTTTTTTTTATCTTTAGAGCAACGCTAATAAATATTTTTATTATGTATAATGTGTTTTTACTTACCTCCTTCCAGATGAAGTAGTGACTGAGGAAGCAGCCCACCTCTCCTTTGGTCAGGGTGCGCCCAGAGAACGGGTCATAGTAGCCTGGCAGGAGGTCCACACCAAGCAGCTTAATGTCACTGCTGTTCAGTGCACTACACACAGACACACACATAACATAAACATATAATAACATTATATTATGTATATTATAATTATAATAATATCATTAAAGTGGATGGAGGTAACTTTCCACAAATAATTGAAAGAACTTAAAAGGGAAAACCAGTTAGAAATAGACAGATGCCTTCAAAACGTTCCTTGGCCTTGTAACTGGTTTCTATTCATTTCCATGTATTTTTAATAAGAAATGTTGATGATATCCAAACCTAAAATATCAGGATACTATCTCAAAACCCCAAAACATGAATTAAACTAATACATGCAATAACAAGAAACAATGCGGTCACAGACTGTAACATCCCGCAACACCCTTGAAGTAAAAATTTACCCTGACCTACTGACCTACTTGCTGACCTAGGGCTCTGACCTACTTAAGATTGAAGCTAGTGCTCCGACCTACTGTCATTGATCAAAGCACTAGCTTTGATCTATGGTCTTACACTGGCCTTCTCCATCCTCTTTCTATCTTATCCTGTGAGCGTACAAAAGACCTAGTTTTTCTCAAGGTCAAGGTCATCATCTCTTTCATTCCCTTTGCCGCCCGAGTAATGTGCTTTTAGTTTCATGTTTCTATCTGCGACGCTTGCGAAGATATTTGGTGGACATACGGACGTATGGACGAACAAACGAACGAACGCTGACAACTACAATACATCACCGCTTTGAAGCAGGATGTAATTAATGTCTGTGTAATATTCTTGCCTTTCAAAGAATCATTCTCAAATCTATATTTCTGTCAGTATCTCATCTCATCTCATCACATTTTACTCTCTTTCTCATATGCCTAGACTAGTTGAGGCCTCTCAATGTGCTGAGTCCTTCCCTAACAGTGTACTGACTTTCCATCCACCGCGTCCACCACCTTGACGTCGACCTCCAGCTCATTCAGAGAAAGCAACATGCGGTCTCTGCGGTCGGCTCGGCGTCTCAGATTAATCAGATATATCTGAGAAGAGGAGGACAATTGGTTGTTTGACTGTATGTCATTACAGACATGTACATCAGTAATGCTCAAATTGTGTTAGAATAACTTAAAATAAAATCGTATGTAGAAATCATGATCGTGTTTTTCACAGCTGCTGGGACAAGTATGACAAACATATTTACTATACAAATACATTAGAAATCAAACTGAGCCACAACGCAACTACAACAGCAGTGGGTTGGCTCCTACCTCATCAAAACCCATGAGGTCTCTCTTTCTGGGGAACATGTGAACATAGCGCGACGGGTGCATTGGAGGCCCATCAACTGTGACAAAGAGAAATTATAGAATGAGAACATCTAATCAAATCAGGCTGAAGTCCAACAACATGGTGAATTCCATTTCTTTCTTTTTGTGGATGAATTTCTTTTCTTTCTTTTTTTTTTTTTGGAGATAACTTCCACCCAGGATGTAACGCTTTTATTGGTGTTGGTTTGTTTGTTTCTCTCTTTGTTAGCAGGATAAAGCAATAAACCTTTTCAAAGTCTGCTGAAGGGATGTACAATAACCAGAAAATGATTACATTTTGTGGTGGATCCAGATGGAGTAGATTCAGGATTTTTTTCCCCCACCTTTTTTGAAAATCGTAAAATAGACTCTTGGATTACTTTTGGTTATACACAAACCACTTGACAAACTACCATAAAACTGAGTGGAGGTATGAGACATTGGGCTTGTGCTCTATAAGTTTAGAAAATATGTTACTTTCCCCCTGTTCTGATTTATCAATATCTTTAATAAATACTGAATACAGCCTGTTCTTACTCAAAGACTCAAGATGGACATGGACAAAGTTGAGGCGATCGTCTTCTAAAGAATGGTGAGGTTTGGCTGGGACATTCAGGTAGCCATAGCGCTCCTTGTTACACAGGTACATCTGTATCTCTGCGTGACATCAAAGATAAACCAATCAGAGAATAAATTCATGATGCAAATGTTGAAGAAGAACAACACTTTTCTTTTATCCCTGCATTTAAATCGCTGCAATTACACAAACAAGCCTTAACAAACCCGCAGCTCGGCAGGAGAAGGCGAAGACGATGATATCATCATATGGCCATGAGTAGTCCTTGTGAGGAGGGAAGAAGGCCAGGTTTTTCATGCCTTCCTTCCTTAAATCCAGCAGCATGGTGGAGTGGACCATCGGCATTGGGAAGCAGCCCAATCTGTTACGGTTGCGGGTGGGGAAATACTCAGCTGTTCTACGATAATATCCCTGAGAGAAAGACAGTTTAGGAACACACGAGGAAACACAGTCAAATTAAGCACAACCTGAACAACAAAGTATGTCTACCTGATTATAACCTTTAACTATATCAATGGCAAATTCATAAAAAATACATAAATAAAGAGTTAATCTTGCAACTTATTGTTGGAGGAATGACGCTTCTCTTCATTAAGGTAACTGATCACAATGGAGTTGAGGCTCACCTGTGGGGTGATACCACACCAGTAGTTGGAGTACGCTCCCTGGGAGTCGAGCATGGGAGCGATGACTGACTTGTTCTCCTTTATCAGCAGGTTGAGAGTGTTTGGGTTGGTAAGAATATTGTCTGTGTCGGCGTACTGAAACAGAGACAAAGACAAAGGGAAGAGAGAAATGTAGGAATGTTATTGTGTTGTTGTGTCGCTGGATCAAAAGTTTCCAAAAACATTTTTTTGGATGAAACAACGGCAGCAAAGAAGGAACAATTCTCTTGAAAAATGAAGAGAACTCTGATCTGAATTTTACACAGATGTTTAGATCAATTATTTTATGATATACCAAGATGTAATCGGCCCAGCGCTTCCTGGCAAAGTTGAGTGCTGCCTGCTTCAGCTTCATCACGTACTCATATCTGCTGTTGGGCCAATGTTTAGGACCCAACTCCCCTGCATAGGACCTATGACAGAAAGAAAAAAAAGACCCATGACAGCTTCTGGAGCTGATTTACTGTATACTGTAGCTTTCCTAAATAAGGAATTAAATTAAAGAATTAAAGGCTTTATCATGTCTAACAAACAAAAGAAAAATACTAATAAATCTACACCAATAGCTCATTAATATTCTGTGATTGTAGGCAGATTAGCAGACACTAAGCCTGAAAAGCAGACCCAAATTAATTTCCACTGAAGGACCACTGGGCTCAAACAGGGTTACATGACTGGACAAGCAGAAGCAGGGTTCATCATTCCTTCATAGCAAAGTGAAAATCAGTCCTAGAGGCATCGGAGTGGCTAAGAGACGTGTTTCAAGTTGCATGAGAAAAAATAGAGAGAGAGTAAATGACAAAGATCAGTGAATACAGGGTGTTTTCTTGCCCAGATGATGAATGAAGTACATTAAAATGCATTTTCACTTACGTGGGCTGCTCCATCGGTCTCCATTCAACATAATGGTAAAACTTCTGCATGACAGTGAGCCACTCTTTCAGTATAGCTGTGGTGTTGTCCAAGTTGTGATCCGTCGCTGCCCTAAGGAGCACAGAAATATGTTACCAACATGTTACCAATGGTGGTTTCATTATAAGAGGATCAACGCTCAAGGAATATTCAAAATAAAAAAATAATAGTCTCGTCTCTGGGCTTAGTTTGGCTTAGTTTGCTTAGCTGCATGTGATTTTCCTCAGATGATAATTTATGTGAAAAACATTCTATAAAGGTGCATGTGGTCTTCTGAAACATGCACGTTTGTTTCAGCATTAATGGCACCCTAACAGATGTGCACAGATGTTGGCTTTTTAACTTGTTGCTAGAAAGAAAGTGGGTGGTTTTCCTCCTCAGCCTGAAGGACATGACATCAATTCCAAAATGATTTGAAACGTGAACTCATCAGATCAAAGTCCGTCTCAAATGGGCTCAAGCCCGTAGAAGTTTGTGACTTTTCTGGAAGTTGTTGATATATGGTTTACGTTTTCCTAACTTGCATTAGCAGATTGCGACGATGAACTGTATTTACTGGTAACAGCTTTCCAAAGTATTCCTGAGGCCAGCTACTAACATTCTTCATAGAATTAGGTCAGTTTTTGAGACACTGCTTGCCCACAAAGATTTCCATAAAGTGGTGATAATTCCTTTTTTGAAAGATGCTCCTTTTGAAGGTAGAACTTTATGCACTGTCTTTGTACTGTTTGCATTTGAAATGATGTCAATGGAGACAAGAAACGACTCCGTTCTCATTCATGTTCCACCATATGGTTCATTTGTCCTCGTTCACAGATTAATAAGCCTGAAACGGTAAATTTGCATCTCAACGCTTCTGTATCATCTAAATCAAAATCATTTTCAGCGACCGGGGCCAACTCAACCGAGGCGCGCACACACACACACACACAAATACAGTATATATATATATATATATATATATATATATATATATATATATATATATATATATATATATATATATACCAAGATATATATATATATAGTAAAATTTTATATATATATATATATATATATATATATATATATATATATATATATATATATATATATATATATATATATATAGTAAAATTATGAATAATGATGTGCTGTAAAAGTAAATCAATGAAGGTTGACCATCTGATGAACATATGTGTGCTTTCATGTGACAGGGATTGAATTGTCTTGCATCCAAATGAATGGTCCCACCACATGTTGGCTTTAGCAGAGGCATATACATTGAAACCCAAGTAGATTTCAGTCGTTATGGGCTGACAAACACTTTCACTAAATGCTCTGTTAAAACTGTGTCCGTTTAAGAATCTCTACAGATGATATGTCACGCAAACTACATAGGAAATGAGAGGCAGCCCGCTCCGTGTGAGGCGCAGGGGGAAGCAGGCAAGGGAAGGGCGATGCTGCTTCGACGATCTGATTTACATACCGGTGACCTTTAGAACCGCAGTGGGTACAAAAAGGCAAACAGAACGTCAGAGCATGCAGTTCACACAGTACATGCAAGAATACCCACCAAACAGAGATACGGTTTTTGGGGTAGTTGAGTCTCTCCAGCGCACCGAGGTAGTACGGCAGGGAATGCGCGCTGTTTCTGGCTATAATAGCGATTACCACCGTAGGAGACTGCATTTTCGACTCATCTGGGTACCTTTCCTCCGAAAAGTAGCTTTCAGTTATACAAAATTGGGCCCCTAGAACTAAAAAGAGGAATAACATGGTGGAGGATTCGAGGATACGCTTCGGAACAGGACGCAAACCCTGGACGCGTCAGCAATCCAAGAAAAAAAAAAAAAAAAAAGAGAGAGAGGGCATTCCCAAAAGTCCAACCTCCCCCTTTTACATATCGTCAAATCTGGTTCGTTTACCCCCAAGACTATGACCAAATCCAGTCAGGAGAGAGGGGAAAATTACAACTTCCACTTTAGGCGTGTGGCTGGAAAAAAAAAGTGTGAGAACGCTTCCAATGATACTGCTATTTTTTTTACCCCCAAATTATAGTTCTTCCCGTTACGTAATGGGGAAGCTATTTAGATCCGCATTTAATGTTCAACTCTAAAACATGAAGTTTTGTAACTGTTTTTATTTGAAACTTCACACCATCCTTTCCGTTCTCCTCATCTCCGAATAATTTGTGGGTGAACAGATAAATTATTTGAAGCCTGCAATGTATGCGTTAAAATGAGTATTGTTATATACAGGAACATTGTTTGTAATGAGTGTAAAAAAAAATTTATTTAAAAAAAAAAAAAGTACATTAAGTACACCCCAGAACATTGCACGTACTCTACTCGGTTTGTGATGTAATTTTTTGGCAGCAACTTCAAATCGCCGCCAGCAGAGGGCGCGTTTGACCAGAGAGCGCGGAGGAACCGTCTGAGGCCTCCCCGGTTAACCCACACTCAAATGCCGCTCTCACGTTTTCTCTGCTTTGTGCCTTACTTGAGTGTTCATTCGTTCATTCACTTTCTACCGCTTCATCCGCCGTAGTGGATCACGGTACCTAAGTATTTTCATTCATTTTTAACTGTCGTCTTGTTTGCTTTTAAGACCGACATCAGTGTGTACATTTATTATTTTGCAACAATTCATTCCATAAAAAAAAGATTTAGACTTAAAATGTAATACATTCAAAACGTATGGTATAGATGAAGCAGTTAAAGTGAGCTATGGCATTGCAATAACACACCAGGACAAAATAAATCACTTTAATAACTGCGATGCTCATGGTTCCTTTTCTTTGAATATTGAATCTACACTGGTACTTCTACTGTATGTCATACTGCTACCATTTAAGTATAGCACACCTTCCTCTTCTTAATTAACTAATATACTTAAAGTTCTGTGTGGCCTGCTGTTTTGAAAGCCACACTGAGCCCACTAAAGAACAATTAGGATGTTGCTTTATTTAGTATCTGCTGTTTGCAGTACCTCACACACACAGAGACCACAGACAATTTCACGTTCCTCAGTAATGATTCTGTTCAAAGACCATGATTATAAAAGAGAATAACCTATGATTAAACAAATTAAGAATTTAAAATACACCAATAGTAATCTTACAGTGTGGTTGTTGAGAAGTTGGGAAGTAACATATCCGAAACTCATTTTGACTGGTGGAATGCAGTGGCAGGAGGCCCCGTGGCTACAATAGCCTCTTGTAAGAAGGGTTAAGTAATGAGTTTAAAGAACTAAACAGTGGAGGTTTGATCTGCTAAGTAATGATCATTGGGACTGATGTGCAATCCAATATTCATTGGAATCCTTAAACGGTGGGGATACTTCACTGGATCAGGGGCTGCTCAATTGGGACTTGAATTCTTCTTTTATATTTGAGTCATCTTCCATTTGCTCTCTGGCGTTATTTATTATAGCACTTTAACCGTTAGTGGTCTGTTTTAAAGAGTAACTGATGGTTGGTTTCGCAGAGTCCAGTATTGAGAAAGAAAATAAGAGATAAAATAATAATTAATGGGAAAATGAAGCAAAGACACTATTGAACTAATAGGTTGTTGATGCTCAGACAAAAAATACCGGAGTGGAGGGTAAAGAGTTAAAAAGTTATGGGATGAGTTAGAAGGTTATGAACAGGCCAAAGGATTAAATGTGTGTTGGGTCACTTAATGATGGGACAAGGCCATAGAACATCCACAAGAATGAAAGAACACAAACCAGATAGTGATGAAAAACTGATTGTAGAGCTTCCATTACTAGTTGGTACTGATGCCTTTCTCTCATAGGTTGCTCTTATTTAATGGACTCCACTTGATGAGGTAATAACTGGTGCATATTGGATTCTCCAGTCTCCACATCCAGTTGTCTTTCTCATCCTAGATCAGCATGTGAACAGGTCAAGTTTTGCTCTGGGGGGCTACCCTGAACTTCCTCAGTGAACCATTGGGGGTCTCCGAGGCCCATCTTCAGGGAGTCTATTGACAGCTGTTGTCAAGACTGTTTTCAGAAGAAATAAAGTTATAGAAAATCCCAGTTTAATCCAAAATGATAAAGATCATAACATGCAACATTCTCTTACATAATAATGACAATATCTAGCCTCAGCAAATAATCAAAAATAAATAGTTTGCAAATTACACACCATTTCATTAAAAAAACAATAAAACAATAATTTCAAATCTATTATGTTCAATAGACCACCAAACATGTGTATGCTAACTGCTAAATCTTCAAGGAAAGCAAATAACAGAGGAACTGAACTCTTAATATCAGTACTACATAAACATTGGGACATTTCAGGAAAAATTACGGCGCAAAGTTATAAAAAAAGATTGTTAAAAAATTTTAAAGAATATTTTCAACCAATGTGTTTTTTTTAAATGAGATCATGATTATTTTCAGAATGTTTAGCTGAGGATGCAAATACAGTATATTAAATTTAATCCTCAATCTGCATTAAAGGGAAAATTCCCTGTCAGACGTTGAGGTCGACATGGGCAGAGGCTGTGAAAAAACAAAAAGAGCAGCGATGGGAGAAGAACGAAGAAATGAGCAGAGGCATAGAAGCGTAAATATGGAGGGAAAATAATAAGCAAAGTGGCATATAATGAATTTTGACTCTTTCGGTGGGCTATGTGAATAAACGAAAGCAGTCATGACTGACAATAGCGGACCCGGGTTAAAGGAGCCGTTTGTTTGGACAGGTCAGGGGTTGAGGGTCAATCTCTCCTATTCATGACACCACAAGTGTTGCCACGCTCACACACACAACCACACACTGGCACGCACACACGTATGTATGTCAGGGGCACTTTCCCAGCGTTCGTGGCTGAGGCAGATCTGGGAGAGTTCAACCTTGGGTGTGCTAACTTTTCACTGTGAGGTCAAGGGTGAAGATGGCGTTTGTGTATGTGGGGGTGTGTGAAGGAAGGACAAAGACAAAAGGAAAGTCTTCATTGTTTTGACCAGATTGCAGGAGAGTAAAAAAGAAAAGAAGGATAAACTGCATGCAGTTTTAAAGGCCCATATACATTTGACATGGCTTTGCTTGACTTAAACTTCAGAAATATAAAATGTGATTAAAATTTCTTTTTTTCATTTGACATTTTTTCTGCAAAAAGATTTTTTTGTGTTTGTTTTGAATACCTGAATTATCTGAGAGACTTATGAAGAAGAGACCACTGAAAAAAGATATTTTATGCGTATTTCAGTGACAAGTATCTGCTCATCCTTGATAAGCTATTGTCCCTATTCATTGATCACCTGAACAAGATTATTCTTATTTAAAATTTTCATGGAGGAACACAGATATACTGTAATTCTGTTGACATCCATTTTACTCGAGCAATGTCCAACAAATATGCAGGACTACTCTGAAGATCATAGGCTGTTACCGCCTCTGTACCATCGGTCGTATCTTTCTCTCATCTGGTCTCAGACCAATCAGAACCGTAAGAGAATGAATGAATGCAGGTTAGGAAGTGTCAGATTGAAAGAGTTTGTGCTTTTGTTTGTGTGTTGGGACGGGCCTGATTTTGGGCAGCACAGAGTCGTGACATTCTCACAGGCTTCCAGGACCTTTATGGCTGTGGCAATAATCAATAGCATTCCCACCGAGACGTGGTTTGGCTGGGCGGGTCAATACCTGTCACTCAGCGTCTGAGCTGTGGCACATACTCTCTTACTCAGCAGCTACAGCAGCTTCTCTCTGTCTGCTCGCCTCATCCCAGATGTATCACAAGAGTGGTGAGCTGTTCACATTGAAAGGTGTGTGTGTGTGTGTGTGTGTGTGTGTGTGTGTGTGTGTGTGTGTGTGTGTGTGTGTGTGTGTGTGTGCGTGCGTGCGTGCGTGCGTGCGTGCGTGTGTGTGTGTGTGTATGTTTTAAACATAAAAGGTTCTACTTCAACTGTAACCAATGGTGATCTTGAATTTTTGTTTTTGAATGATTAATCCAAGTTGTACCAATATTCCATTTATAACAATATGAAACAGAGAAACGCAGCAAACGATCACATTTGAGAATCAGAGGCTTAGCGGTATTTAAATAGACACAGAATCATTGTCACTTCATTTCTTTGTCAATCCACTGACCAATAAACTTTTCCGCTCATATGTTGGATATATAAAAAAAACAAAAAAACAGAATTGTGCATGTAAAATTAGTTATCACTACTGCACAGGTGGGACATGACAAATATGCGAGGTGTAATCACTTAAATTTAGGATTTTGAGGGTGAATACTTAATATTTTTTCTGCATTAACATTAAATCTCTTCACGATTTAATTACACTGAGAAAAGGAGATTTTTTTTTCAGACTTATTGGTAAGAATTTGCCACTTGATCTCAGGAATACTTGTAACCGATGCAGGAGCTGTTTTGTCGCAGTGTTTTTTATTTGAGCAGTATGAGTAGATTACCTGAATGATATACCTCACCTTACAATGTGACAATTTGGCTCAAGCACATAAATAGAATTTCTTAAGCTAAAAACAAAAAGAAACCTAACCTTTACACAACACACACTTAGTCAGCACAAAGAAGCCGATGCTCAGACTAAAGATTCTGGCAATGCAGGAATTAATGAGATTATGAGCTCAGTGATACAGGGATGATCGCATTATCTGCTCTCATGAATATGAAACAGATCATCAACTATCTTTTTTTTTTTGTTGATTTTTTTTAAATTTGAATTAATAAAAAAAATACTTTTAACATTTCAACAGATAAATCTTTTGATAAATTATGATATTAAGATGATGGCAGAAAAAAAATATAGATACATAAGATTGATTTGAGAGATTTATTGCAAAGGCATGATTTAGGAATTTCAGGTATTTTAAGTTCAAAAAACGAAAATGTCCATCCTCACACAAATGTGATTTAAGTTAAGTGTCTTTAATCCTTGCAAATCCAGAAACAATAACATCTGACAGGATATTTGTGAACACCTCATGATCTGCGGAAAGTAATGGTGAGATTAGTGTAGGCTTCCCTGCTTCTCGTCTCCTCTCTGGATGACGCTGTCCGTCGCCTCGTTGCCAAGCAACAGCGCAGCCACTGTTGAAGAATTCTGGGGGATGTTTAGGCAGCGGCATGTTTGAGGGTGGGGGTGTGTGTGTATGTGTGTGTTTGTGTGTGTGTGTGTGTGTGTGTGTGTGTGTGTGTGTGTGTGTGTGTGTGTGTGTGTGTGTGTGTGTGTGTGTGTGTGTGTGTGTGTGTGTGTGTGTGTGTGTGTGTGTGTGAGTGTGTGTGAGTGTGAGTGTGTCTGTGTGGTGGCAGAGGATAAGCCATGGAGTATGTGCCGTACTGAGTCAAGACTAGCAGGACACACTCAGTTATGCATTTATACGAGAATTTTCTTTTAATCTTTTAATCTCAACCTTTATGCCACCGGTGAATCCTCAAGATCTATTTCACAATCCAGCCTTTTCACCGGGGGTCACCTCTGCACACCCCTGAACTGAGATGATTGAAAGTTTCTGAACACCTCTTTTTGTATGTAGCCTGCTTTCTTCAGATCCCAAGGTCGATTCCTTGACCCCGACAACAGGAAGCAATCTACTGTCCTCCCATGGATGGTAAACTGGGTGGTGGTGTGAGTTTCATCCTCATCAGACCACCTTCATAAGCAACATTATAATTAAGCCAAACTACATGACATGAATGTACAACAAGCAAAAAACATTCAAATGTTTTTGCTAGAAAATCGTCTTGTTTCAAATTAAAAGTATGAATAAAACAGCTGTATTATTTTATTTATTAAAAAAAAAGAAAAAAAATTATACAATTTATTCCTCGGGCATCATAAATGTTATCTTAATGAAACACCCCTAAACCTTTGTCTTAATTGAGGTGAGTTGGGCATGTTAATTTATTGAACTGCTAAGAGTAGTTGTTTGAAATTGAAAATCTAATTGTGCTTAATTAAAAAGGCCCTTTCATTCGAATTGGATGTTTTATTTAATTGAACTTATACAGCAATTATTTGAACATCTATTTCAACATAACAAATGTGGCTTGTGTTCAGTTTGTCTCAGTCCATTTGATTTAAGTACATGCATGTATTTAACTTCATGGCCCACTATATGCTGTAGTATATAATACTAGTTGAAGCCTAGTATTATAAAGCAGTTTACAAAATGTTGAAACAAGAAGCTATATTCAGTTAAGTCTAACTTTACGACAACATAATTAATCTTTGGCCACAATTAAACCAAATAATATACCAATGTGACAAACTGGCGGCATTAAATTTTATTGTAGAGTCTTGTAATAAAAATGGAAACTTCCTCCGTTATGTGTCCTGTTCGGAATACTTAATGCTTTTTTGCTAATTCCACAATGTAATTTTATATAATTATGCATATTTCCTGACAGTGTACATTGAATTTTCCACTTAAATTAATATCTAATTAATATATGTAGTTTTCACGAAATAAATAATTGCTGTAACAGCAGGTAAATGGAGGACTTTTCTTTTGTTCGCTGAACCAGGAACTGTCCTCTACGTCTTGTCTTTCCCAAACATGCGTCCTATAAATTTCATCGACATTCCCTGCCACAGCATTGCCCTTAGTTTCTCTCACCTCTCTGCTTTTGCACTCCATCCTCTGCGGCCATGCCCTAGCAGCAGGGAGGAGATTCCTTCACCAGAGGAGGTTTATTTTAAGGACTCCCCTGTTCCCTTTGTCCTTTCTCTGCTCTCCATCTCTCAACGGGATGGTTTCATAGCCCGTTCCGCCAACTGGGCCTCCTTCTTCCCTGCCAGGCCTTTTAGCCAGTGGGTTAAACATTGATTTGTGAATGGAGGGAAGCACAGTGGCCGCTGCGTAGAGTGCACGATCCCCCACTGTTTCTGTGTATACACACACACACCCCGACTATACACCACCAAGACCAACAACCAACATAAAAGCTGCAGAGCTAAAAGGCCTCAATTCAACAAAATGAAGAAAGTTGATACTGTTTGAAATGTTTTTGTGGTTTTATTAGGCTTTAATAGATTTTGTTTGATTTTTTAAATTGCAAAGACAGATCATTTTTCACATTCTGCGTCGGGTGAAACAGAGAAACAACAAAAGTGCTGTTTTCAGTTGACAAGTGTCTTTCGGATCTTCAAGAGGTTTACAGCAACAAACAAGAACAACCTTTTCAATAGATCCTTTGTCAAGTAGATGACTTGTTGAGCTGTAAAGGATTTTTTTAAGATCAGATTATTAGATAAAGAGAACAATTTTGTTGCAGATTAATTAAAATAACAAAAAATCCAATGTGTGTATGATGATTCTGTAATGTCAAAACTCATCTGGTACACAATTGTGAGTGATCACCAGCACCAAAAGTAAAGGATGTAAAGGTGAGAGTGAAAGTGGACCCTCTTGACTTCTTGGATTTCCCGCCTCTGGAAGAGTCCAGGCATGAAAAGACAAAGAGGGGAGAGGGAGAGAGAGAGAAGTGGAGATGGAGGGGTTGCTTTTCACCACTCAAAAAAAGAGCAATGAATGAGTGACTGGCCGAATGAATGAGAGGTGGGCTGGGTCTGAGAGGGGCTCTGGATCCTTGGATCAGCAGAGGTTAACTTGGCTTCTTCAGGGGGATGAAAAGGGAAAAAAACGGATTGAGCTTTAAAGAGGAGGACCCTCTGCGCCCTGGGCGGGATCAGACAGGATGATTTATGGGAGGGAGAGAGAGAGAGAGAGAGAGAGAGAGAGAGAGAGAGAGAGAGAGAGAGAGAGAGAGAGAGAGAGAGACAGAGAGAGAGAGAGAGAGAGAGAGAGAGGAGAGAGAGAGAGAGAGAGAGAGAGAGAGAGAGAGAGAGAGAGAGAGAGAGAGAGAGAGAGAGAGAGAGAGAGAGAGAGAGAGAGAGAGGAGAGAGAGAGGAGGTGACGTTCATGAGCATCAAAAAGCTGCAGCGCAAACGCAGCGTTCCAAAGTGCTGATGTGCCAACGCAGTACAGTAAATGTGAGGCCTGGTCTTGATTTGAAACCAAAGAGAGACACAGTCTGCTTAAATTACACTCACATGTTGATGCATTCAAACAAAACCGTTTGATGCATCAACACTAACATTTCCAAAAGAGCTACAAAAAAAAAAAAAATCAGTGGTTGAAAAATTAAACGAACAGTGTTTGATTGATAAAATATTTGCTCTTGGATTTTTGAAAAATTAATAAATGACATGCATAGTTCATTGCTAAGGTCAGACACATTATGTGTGAATGCTGTACTTGTCTGGCTAAATAAAGATTTATTCCCAACACTATTACATTTGGCTATGAACAACATCTTGAAAGAATATTTTAAAAACTACTGACAGGATTTCAAAGCATGAACTGTACTTTGTGGCTGATTTTGAACTACTTTTTTATTTATTTAATTATTAGTTAATGAGTTAATTTGAGAGTTAGTTTCCTTTCTCACATCCCCTTTCATTTTAATTTCTCAGGTAATACCGCATAATCCGGGTCTTGAAGAGAAACACCCTACATATATAGGGGTTGTTGTCTCAGTGTGGACACTTTGGTGGGGATCCAGCCCCAAATCCTGAGCCTCTTCACAAAATACTTAGCTGTTACAAATCCAACAATTTTAAATTACGGTTAAAATGCTATGAATGGCAGAGGAATTCACCCCACTGACCGTGAGTCTAGTTTAAATATGACACAAGGCGGCTTCTGTCGCTCCATCAGTCGTCTGGCACAAAAGCATCCTAGAATCCACTCATTTTCTGTCACTACAACACTTTCCACGCAGGCCTACAGTACAGGCTGCACTTTCTGTATGGGAAGGCTGTGCGCATGGCGCTGAAGACAGTGCTTTATGCCCAAGTGCCTGGTTACAGCGTTGCACTAGTTTGCTTACACAAGAGAGGGGGTGGGGGGGGGGCACAAGACAAACACTAAACGTCATGCAGTGCGGTCAGAGAGTAAACAGTGTCCGGATTGTAATCTCTTTTTGGGTAGAAAATAGGGCTGTTGTGTCTTTAAGAGGGGCTGCTGGTCCCTCATCGCAGCTGCTGGCGTGTGTGTGTGTGTGTGTGTGTGTGTGTGTGTGTGTGTGTGTGTGTGTGTGTGTGTGTGTGTGTGTGTGTGTGTGTGTGTGTGTGTGTGTGACACAGAGGACAGCGGAGATTCATTACTTAAGCAGTACAATGGACATTTATCACCCCGTGGTGTTATTCAAATTCAGTACCAAGCGAGGACCTTCTCCACTCCTGTCTCCGCCTTGCGTGGCGGCCGTAGCGTTTATTGTTGGAGCAACGTAAAGAAAAGAGGCAGGAGGGTAGAGAGACATCCATCCAGTCAGTCAGCCAGTCATTCAGAGAGACCCGTGCAGGAAGGATGGGCGGTAAGAAGGCGAGGAGCGCGCCGGTCCAGAGAGAGTACGAAGCCGCTGCTTCTGTCGTGCTCCTCATCCTCGTCTTCTTCTTTCTTTCTTTTTTTTTTTTTTTTCTTCTCACCATCCAACGCAGCCCGCCGGGGGGGCTTTTGGACGGAGCACGGAGATCCGAGAGAACGCACGTCGGGGGAACTGAACCAAGGACGCACCAATGGGAACTAAGGGGTTTCCGTTTTTTAATCTGGGTTTCATCACCAGCTAAAAAACACCAGAGGGAAAGAACGCTCACCGAACGTGGGAGGAGATGTTTATTTATTTATTTATTTATATATTTATTTATTTATTTATTTATTTATTTATTTTTCTATTTATCTATTTACTTATTTATTTGAGCTTTAACCTGCGTGGAAAGCCTTTGGCCATGCTGACGCACCAGAAGAAGCTTTTCCGTAATCGATGACAGTAAACAGGTGCAGTTATGTGCGAAACGTTTCCTGACACCTCGGACTTTAAAAATGAAAGAAGAAAAAAAAAAGTGCTATTGTTTTACTTTCCGTTTCTTTCACCCACTCATTTTTTAATTTTATTTATTTATTTTTCCGCTTTGACACACTTTGATAGTCCGATCCCGATGATCCAAAGGAGATGACATTTTACTTAAAAGAAAAAAGAAAAAAAATAATAATGCAGCGACCATTCAGCCATCTTAAGGGCCCAGACATGTGGGCAGACTTTGGGTTAACTTTACAACCAGCAACCAGTGTAAAGGCATGAATAGTTAACGGATGCTCTGACAGAAAGTAGAAAATATGCTTTTAAGCACAAGTCTCAAACTGTGTCTTCAGCAGTGCCTCATTAACATGGCTTTAAATGCTAGACTTTGGTCCTCAGTGCATCAGAAGGAATGGAGCTCTGGCCGGTGTTAAACCTGGATGTATTGGTTTACATCAAAGTTGCATTAGAGGCAGTTTGAACGTTTGATCGCAGGTAATAGAGGGGGATTCTGGGTTTTTTTCCTGCTGCAACAGCTCAGTGTTGGGGGGGGGGTGGGGGGGGTAGAAAGCTGATTTTTGGCTAAAGGAAAAGGGCGAATGCTGATCCGCGAGAATGTCAGGAATAATGCACAGTGCTGCAAGTCGAATATCTTCTATAGGGACAAAAGGGGAAAACAGTGTTTAGGGTCAGACGTAGCTCTTAGTCGAATTGCATCCATGGCAAGGCGTAGCAGGTGCAGCATGGGCCTCCACAATAACTGGTCGTGCACACTTGTTATTTAAATGATCAGATTCTTCTTTTAATCTGGACAGAGGAAACACAGAGCCTTTAGCGACTGATTGTCCAAACGCAATTCTTGAGTAAACCCGCATTCAACCCCAAGAATTGTGTATGGACATCTGTTGCTGCAGACTCACATTCATCACTGCTGTCGTTGGCTGAACGCCACACCGAGAACGTAGATGCCCCCCCCCCCCCTACAAACCACAAAGAAGGCCCCGGAAAAAAAAAAAAAAAGGCTCGTTTTACTTTCTAATAATCTCGTTTCAGGTAAAAACACGTTTAGTCTGCTATGGAGGAGGGACGGGTGCCCGTCAGGGCCAATGAAGTGGAGGAAACCTGTTCCGCCTCATGTAAAATGTCCTTTGGTCGTGCGTTGTGGTTGGCCCGGCTGGTATTTACAATTTGTCGAAGATCTAATCAAGACTGTTTGTTTTAAATGGCAAATATCGACTGGAAACATCGATGTATCGACTGTGTTGGCAAAGAAAGCAGTAAGTTGAGTGCTCAGAGTGAGGCCTGCATGACGCACGGAGGGGACAGATGAGCTCCAAGACGGACCATCTCAGACACACAGGCAGAGGATGCAGAGAATAAATGTGATCTATTCGTTAAATGGGTAATTATGAAAAGGGCTTTGGTTTAGGGAACAGTTTTCGTTGGTAATTGCTGAGAATTTATTAACATGAAGAGCATCTGTATGAAATCCCATGCATCTGCAAGGAGGGTATACTTTTGATCACAGGTTGTTACTGAAAGATTTTTTTTTTTTTTAAAAAGAGCTCATTTAATGCGACATTAGGTCAACATGGAAAAACAGAAAGCACACAGCAGATGAGGATTCCTGAGTGATGGCTGCCAAATCTCTGGAGATCGTCGATAAATCACGAAACTTGTCTTTTTTTTTTTAGGGGGGGGGGGGGGTAATTACACGTTTTTATCCTTTAACTTTCTAATTTATTTTCTAAATTTATGTTTATAACGTTACTTCTTTTTTTTAAAAAAAAGAACTTGTTTGAAATAATGCAATATTTAACAAGTTTTTAAAAAATATGTCGAATATTTAGTTTAGTTATACTATATTCCATTTAAAAACGGACTCTTAATGAGGCATTTTAAAAAATAATAATAAAAAAATCCGCATTCTGTTCTTGACTGTGTACCCACGTCATTCATTCAACAGAACACGCACGGTCGTGTGTTGTTGTTGACCTTTTTATTTCCAGGGGATCAGTGCATCCTGTTTGCAGAGATGCTTAAGTGTGAAATGGACTCTCTCACACGATACTGTTCCTCGCTAGTTCTGCTATTTATAGAATATTGTAGACTCCAAATTTCTCATGAAAATCACGTATTTTAAAATTGAGACTTGTTCTGCACAAATACGTGAACCGTCCACGTGTTTTCTGCGTGGTATTAAGGCATGCGGAAAGGTGTTTCATTCGCAGGGCTTTTCTCTTAAATAATAACCCACAAACCTTGAACTTCGTTTTCATTCATTTGTGTATTTTTAAAATCCGAACCAGTGTTTTGTCCCCGTGCAGCAAACCATGCATTGAGTCTCAACGGTGGGTTCACTGCAGGAAACCATTGACTGCAATAGGAGAACAAGATGAGAGGAAATCTGGACACAGTGGATGTAAAGAAATGCAGGCAGCAAACACAGAAAAGCCCTGATTGGTTGATTTTGTCAACACAATCGAAATATTAGCGGCACATTATTTAATACAAAGAGAGAAGGGTATCTGCTCTCTTTTTGTTCAAGAAAAATAATTCTACAAATTTATCTCTAAATTTTATGCGTAAAAGATTAATGCTTTTATTGTGTACTTTCATGGCTGTTTAAACATGGCACTTTTATTTTATTATCCCCCCGTTATTCTTTACCTGGACCCTTCAGAGTCGTCATTATACGCTTCTAGGTGTGACGGTGAGGTCAGAGCCATCCCTGGGTGCGTCAGACCCAAGGTGGGGCTACGAACCCATCACCACCGACGAGGAGCTCCAGTTTGAAGGGATTATGCGCATATTCTAGTTCTTCATCAGTTCAGACTCAAACTCAAATTATCGACAATTCTTGAATTTTTTTTTTCTTATCTGGTGCAAAAAAAAATTGGAATACGTTTTTAAAAAAAAAAGTGGTCTTAATAAGAGGCACAAAGTCAGATCATCTCCTCATTGTGAGGCTGGAGAGGCATCATCACCCTTCCAGAACCCCAGGCCCTGCACTGGCTGCTCAGAACTGGGATATAACCCCCCCCCCCCACACACACACACACACACACACACACCCAGCTTCATTAGCATTTCCTTTCTACTGCTCGGTGTCCCGTTGCAAATCGGGCTCCACAACCGAGAAAAGGTTTTAGGTCGCCTCGGGCGCTCAGGGCAGGGCAGCCCGGAGGCTAGATCCCGACCTCCCGCAGTGGTCCTGTAGTTCCCTCCGCAACCACCACCACCATCACACTACTACACACACACACACACACACACACACACACACACACACACACACACACACACACACACTCACACACACACACACACTTCTTCCCATGAATACCCCAGCTGGCCACAGGACAGTAAAATCTCCCCCCCAAGTCTCGCCTAATCAGCCTAAAACTGCAGTGTGATCACAAAGCTGGGTTTAAATCGATCAGATATGAGCCATCACCGGGAATTATCGGAGTGTGGTGTGAAATCCTACTTGAGCGTTTGGCGACAGGCCTCTGTGTGAGGCACAGCCTGGTTTGGATCACTCAGTTTGGACAAAATTGGACTTTATTTCCACTGAAGAGGAATAATGGTGACAGGTGACAGCCAACGTGACAGGATTCACTACAATTCAAATATATGGCTTTTTATTGAAACTGCAGAAATGACAGAGTAGGCCAGTGAACGCAAACATTAAAAAAAAAAAAAATGCCGTGTATTTAATTCGTTCTCCACTGTTTAAATCTGACAAGTATTCAAATGGTGTCTTGGTGTATTAAGAAAAATTAGAGAAATTATTGTATAAATAAGATTCAAGTGCTGTTTTGAATTAAAAAAGGCATTTTCTTTTAATGTTTGCATGAAAAAATACTTATAACAATAAGAACATTTTCAGAAGATCTTGCAATCACATAAATCACAAAAAATCTTAAAATATTTTTTTTCCTTATTTACACTTCATTTTATCATCTTTACAAGTATTTTGAAGCATTTTGTAAATTTTAAATAAAACAGCTAATTGTTGAATACTCTTTAATGGTGTCAGAAAGCAAAATATGGCCTTTTGAGTTTACAATAATGAACAACAGAGATGTAATCACATAAAACGATTTCACGGCTTATAATTTCTAACAAATGCATTGAGATAAAATGAAAAAAAAAAGGAAAAAAATTCTACAATATAAAAGTGAGATAAAAACAATTCATTACATGATCAATTGCTTTGAAATGCTAACGAGGGATGACAAAATAAAAATGATATTTTACACATTCCATTGAGCTTAAGGTTAGTGTCCACTCTTAGATAAGGTCAAGTGATGCTGGAGGAGAGGAAGGTGGAAGATAAAGGTTTACACACCGACTGTAGGTATCAGCATCTCACCTGTAAGTTGATCGTACAACCGCAGCTTCATATAATTCGGCCAGCTCGATAAAAAAATTGGTTCGTGTTCACACAACTGGAATACACATTTTATTTTGGTAACAATTTCTGCATAACCACTTATCCAGTAGATCAACATCAATCAT